>NC_143154.1:13608959-13766111 GCF_041381405.1 Jatropha curcas | reverse complement strand
GGTTCGTTGTTCTTTTGTTTGGTGGTTTTCAGTTCTCTCCGAGTAACATCCACTTCTATATTATAGTGGTACTGCGTGTTAAACGCATTACACATGTCTTCCCAGGTCTTTATTTTAGACCGATCCAGGCTAACAAACCACCTCAAAGCAGCACCGATGAGTGATTGTTGAAACAACTGAGCAAGGAGCTCGCTATTCAGTCCGAACGGGTTTAGGGCACCCACATACATTTTTAGGTGCATTTTGGGACAAGTGGTTCCGTCAAACTTGTCCATGTTAGGCATTTTGAACTTCGTCGGCAATCTTGCTTCAGGGAACAAGGACAAGGAGTCCATGTCCACCACTTCCTTATGTGTCTTAAGGGCGGTGATTGACCTTTCCAAGAGTTCCAGTTTTTCTCTCATTTTCTGAGCTTCCAGCTCAGAAGCAATTCTGGAGGGCATGTCATCCAGGTTAAGGGTAGGGTTTGAGGATGTCGGTCCAGCAGCAGGTCCCTGATTGGAGGTAGCAGGATCACTTCCCCCAGCGGAAGCCCCATTTCCATTACCACCACCTAGTTTAGCAATTAGGGCAGTTCTCTGGGCAGCTAATGCCTCATTCATTCTAGCCTCCATTCTGGCTTCCAGTTGTTCCATAAGGTTTTGGATGTCAGCATGTGATGCCATTGGTGCAGTTGAAGTTGGTGAAGTTGGTGAAGTTGGTGAAGCTGGTGAGGTTGGTGATAGTACTGTAGGTGTGACTGGAACTTGGATAGGCACTCGAAAAGTGGGTACCTGCTCGAATAAAGGTAGCTGGATTAGGGTACAGTGGGTAGTATTGCGTATCAGGGTAGCTGAGGTAGATCGACTCCTTTGTCCAATTGTGCATGACTAAAAAGAATATTTTGTGTTCTTTTTAATGTTTTTAATATTTATGAAATGATATGTCATGAATGCGCACAATATCACGTCATAATTCGTCTTAATGATATGATTCACATCATTGGGTGCATACAGCCCTAAAGGATAGGTTCTATAGGCTATGACACAAATAGAAAATTGGCTTATTAAGGGACCCTTGAACCTTGAGTAAGGATATACCTAACCACATGTGAAACAAAGAGTTTCGCATGGGTCCAATAGTACGCATACTCATGGGCCACCCCCAAAAGGATTAGGGATGGTTTGCAGTAACAGGGAGGACGCTTTGGCTGTCCGTCGACATAATCAAGGAGACGTGCCGATCAGCGCTACTCGCTATCCAGACTTAGAAGTTTGAACAGAAGAGAAGAAATTCATTTGAAATTCGTATTTTTATGTAATGGAGAAAAAGATTCTCAATCGTGCAAATAAATCAACAAATTTAAATGTTTTAATTAAATTTTACAATTAAGTCCAAATTTCTTTATCAAGTATTCTTAAAGAAAGAACACTTGATTCGTGTTAGGGTACCCTGCAAAACAAAGCACAACAAAAATAATACCCTGAAGAAGGGCAGGTTAGTTGATGCAGCAATTATAGTCCACTTTATGCAAAATGATTACATAAATCCCCAGCGGAGTCGCCAAACTGTGAACCCCTCCCCCAAAAATAGGCATATAATGAATATGATTAAGGGCAGAAATGCACGTGAATATGTGAGTCACCACCTTGTTTAATTATTTTAGGGTAAACTAGGAAAAAACCCTAAGTTGACTCCAATTTTAATTAACCTAATTACTAGATTAATTATCCCGATGCTTAAGGCATAGTTTGCAAACCCGAGGTGGATCCCGAGACTATGTCATGCCGATTAACTAACCTAAGTGTGAATGCTTTGCAAGGTAATGATGCAATTGGACCAATAAAGTGTTTTGATGATTTCGACTTGCCGCTCGAGGTCAAATCCCGAACGTGCCTACGTACTCTCGGTTGAATGAGAGATCAAAGCCGACGTAGTTTGATAGGCCTTTTTTAAAGGGCTTTGAATGGGTATGCTTAATGCATGAGTGTGTGTCTTCGTGCATTTTGTTCAGGCATTTTGCCAAAGAATTGATTGATTTGATTAGGCGTTTGTTGCCAAAAGTGTTGATTTAAGGCTTTTAGCCAAAAAGATTGATTTAGGCAATTGGTTTGCCAAAAGTTGATGTGATTTAGGCAATTGGTTTGCCAAAAATGATTATTTGAAGGCTTTTAGCCAAAATGGGTTGATTTAGGCAATTTGTTTGCCAAAAGTGTTGATTGGGCGATTGTTGCCAAAATTGATTGATTTAAGGCTTTTAGCCAAAAAATTTATTAATTCAAGGCTTTTTTCCAAAGCTTCGATTTAAGCAATTTGTCGCTAAGAATGAATAATCTTATTTATAGGCAATTTGTTTGCCAAAAAGTGATCAATTGAATTGCAATATAGGCAATGTATTGCCAAAAAAACGTGGTTAATTAAGGCTATTTAGCCACAATTATTGATTAATTAGACTTAAGCCGGACTGTTCGAAATAAAGGTGATTATACCATAGTCATTAATTGACTAGATACTTTAGCCAATATTGTCGGATTTAGGCTTTAACACCACGATTATTAATTAACCGGGCATTTAAGCTTAATCATATTTAATTGAGGCAGTTTATTTGCCAAAAAACTGTCGATTCGGGGCTGTATTTATAGGGAAAACCCAAGCTGGAGGGAGGGCGCTGCCGCCGTGGACGGCGGCTACTGCCACCCTATCCTGTCCACTCGCTAGTTTTTCGTTCCAAAGGCTTTTTCGGGAGTTCCGTACCTCCAAAAAATATTCCGGGACCAGTTTCACGATCCTCATAATTTTTCGGACGTTTCAAGTACCATATTGGTATACTTTTGATGAACTTTCCGAATGGCCTTCGGTCCGGCCGGACTGTTTGCAGTCCGAGAAAACAGGCTTTTTGAGCCTCAAAATTTGAGTATTCACACACACGCCCGTGTAACGGTCTGCACTATTTGTATGGATACGCAGCAACTGTATGAAAAGTAAGCTGCGTCACGCAGCTCGCAGCTCCGTCACGCAGCTACTACCTGCGTGACGCAGCTTTGTTCTATTGCCCTACCCATATAAATACAACATTTTCATTTCTAAACGGGACTTTTCTCATTTTTTTCTAGACTAAGGCATTTTAGGCTAAGAGTAATCTATTGCGGCTAGGGTTTTCCCCAAGAACTCAAGTGAGTAATCTTGAGGAGGATTAAGCCATTAGAAAGGTAGATTGAAAATTTGAAAACAAAAGAGACATAAAAAAGAGAAAAAGAGAGAAAAGGAGAGAAAAGAAAGCTTTATTGTTAAAACTTGGTGTTAAGTGCTTCTGGGATCGTGAGGCCTTGTTCCTAGATCATCAAAATCACATGCAATCCTCAAATCTGAGGGTTAGGTAATCATCTAAACTTTCTCTTTCATTTTTAGTTGTTTATTTGTGAAAATCTCATTTTCTTAGTATTTAGTTAGTTTGGTGTTGGTTAAACAACATCTTGCCCATTTCTGAGTGTTTCTAAGTTATGTTAAACCTTTGTTAATAAAAAGAACACGTAAAAAGGGTAGTTTGAAAGGTAGTTACGGACCAGAGCAGCTGCGTCACGCAGCTACTACCTGCGTGACGTAACTGTTCATGTCCAAAAGACCTTGACTTTGCTTGGACCACCTGCGTGACACAACTGTTCGTGCGTATAGTCTTTATTTTGTTTTTACATTTTATTTAATGTTATGTGTTAAATAAATGATTAATAAATCTGGAGATTTTGATAAAGTCACGAACAGTTCCGTCGCATAACTAAGAGTTCCGTCACGCGACTGTTCTTCATAGAACAGCTGCGTGACGCGACTGTCCCAAAGTTCCAGAATAATAACTAAGAGTTCCGTCACGCGACTGTTCTTCCTAGAACAGCTACATGACGCAACTATCCTAAAGTTCCAGAATAATAATTAAGAGTTCCGTCACGCGACTGTTCTTCCTAGAACAGCTACGTGACGCAACTGTCTTAAAGACCCAGAATACTTTTTTACTTATTTTATTTTAATTGCATGACATTAAATAAATGCTTAACTTTAATTTAAGAAATGACCAATAATGGGCAAGTTGTGTTCTAATCAAATCAAACAAATTAATTTACTATGATTTTGAGATTTTTAGGATTTATTATTTATATTGCTTAAATTATATTATTAAATCCGGTTTGTGGCCCGCCTTTAACCATAAGGCAAGAGCGGGTCTTTTAATTATTTCTTCTATGAATGGATGATGAATGTGATGGTGATTTATGATGAATGCAATGAATGAACTTAGTTGGGACGGTTAATTAATTTTCCACATAGGAACTCGGTTCGATTTATTCGGGTTGGGTTTAATCAAATAATTTGGCTTTTCTAAAATAAAATCAATTAGAAATTGTAGGTTAAAAGAGGCCGGTTTTCCGGGCTTCGGCTTCCAAGGGGTCGACGTACCCAATTCCCTTACCTAGAATCGCACATGGTGCGCCTGACCAGTCTTTTAAAATAATTGGCCTTAAATAAAAATTGGGTTAAATGGAGTCATTTTTATAAAATAAAATTGGAAACGGTCCCATTGCCGAAATAATGGGTGGCAACTCAAAATGATTTATAAGACCGATTTATCGGCACCGCGTCCCCAAAAGGTTTTAACACCATTTTTTTCAATAAAAATTCTAAACAAATATATATAGTTTTCCGAGGTCCTTTTCTGGGGTTTTAAAAGATCTCAACTCTCCAATAAACCACCACTTTAAATCGGGGAGGGGCGAAAACAGCAGATTATTTACCTAGTCCTTCAGTTCATGCCTACTTTATCTTGATAGGGTGGGATTTTTGTTTTAGTTGATTTTTGAATCGGCCTATATTTTTATGAGGGCTTTGAGATAGGACACGGACCCATGTTGTATAGAGGGTTCAATTGACACAAATTTTGACTTTTGACACTCTGGACAATGGACACATTCAGATAGTTGGCACACTGTGAACCCCTCCCCCAAATATCAAGCATATCATGCATATGACTAAGGGTAGAAATGCACGTGAATGTATGAGTCGCCACCTTGTTTAATTATTTTAGGGTAAACTAGGAAAAAACCCTAATTTGACTCCAATTTTAATTAACCTAATTACTAGATTAATTATCCCAATGTTAAGACACGATCTTCGAACCCGAGGTGGATCCCGAGACCATGTCATGCTGATGAACTAACCAAACAAATGAATGCTTTGCAAGGTAATTGGACCAATGGAATGTTTAAGTGATTTCGACTTGCCGCTCGGGGTTAAATCCCAAACATGCCTACGTACTTCCGTTTGAATGGAAGATCAAAGTCAACGTAGTTTGATAGGCCTTTTTAAACGGGCTTTGAATGGGTATGCTTAATGCATGAGTGTGTGAATGCTTTGTGCATTTTTTTAGGCATTTTGCCCAAGAATTGATTGATTTGATTTAGGCATTTGTTGCCAAAAGTGTTGATTTAAGGCTTTTAGCCAAAAAGATTGATTTAGGCAATTTATTGCCAAAAATTGATGTGATTTAGGCGATTGTCGCCAAAATTGATTATTTGAAGGCTTTAAAGCCTAAATATTGATTTAGGCAATTTATTGCCAAAAATTGATGATTGGGCGATTGTCGCCAAAATTGATTATTTGAAGGCTTTAAAGCCTAAATATTGATTTAGGCAATTTATTGCCAAAAATTGATGATTGGGCGATTGTCACCAAAATTGATTGATATAAGGCAATTTATTTGCCAAAAGTAATTATTTGAAGGCTTTAAGCCAAAATTTCGACTTAAGCGATTAGTCGCTAAAAAAGATTAATTTACTTATAGGCAATTTATTTGCCAAAAGAGATCAATTGAATTGCAATGTGGGCAATTTATTGCCAAAGAAAACGTGTTTAATTAAGGCTATTTAGCCACAATTATTGATTAATTGGACTTAAGCCGGACTGTTCGAAATAAAGGCGATTATACCATAGTCATTAATTGACTAGATACCTTTAGCCGATATTGTCGGATTTAGGCTTTAATACCATGATTATTAATTAACTGGGCATTTAGCCTAAAATTATTTAATTGAGGCAGTTTATTTGCCTAATGATGACGTGAATGCATTTATGCAGTTGTAGAATTAGGAGTAGAAGAGAAGCATGCATGAAGTGCTAAAATTAAATAGGCAGAGTTTTGTTTATGTACCTAATTTAATTGACGACCGCTTCTTAGCTTCAGCTTGAAAACTCCAAATTAAGCTCCTCGTTTAGGGAATATTGATTAATTTAATTTTAATTTAAGTGACCAAGTATCACAACAATAAAATAATAAAAGCCTATGCTAAATGCAAAAAAGCAGTAAAGAATTGCAAGGAGCGTAGGGGAGAAGGAGCGTCCGTCAACACAGACTGAGTGCCTAAAAACGGAGTGCCGGGGTCGTATTTATAGGCAAAATTTGGACTGAAGGGCGGCAGCTGCCGCCGGGCAGGGCGGCTGCTGCCGCCGTATCCTGTCCATTCGCCAGTTTTTTTCGTTCCGACGGCTTTTTGGGAGTTCCGGACCTCCAAAAAATATTCCGAGACCAGTTTCGCGATCCTCGCGACATCCCGGACGTTTTAAGTACCATATTGGCATACTTCCGGTAAATGTCCAAAATGACCTCCGGTCCGGCCGGACTGTTTGCAGTCCGGGAAAACTGGCTTTTTGAGCCTCAAAATTTGAGTATTCACACACACAGATAAATGATAGAGACAGATGACAAAGATAGATGCCTAAGTGATTCGGCTTTTATGATTTTCTTTTTAATGACTTGTACTAATTTGAGATATGTAAAAAGGGAATCATATCGACACTCTTGGAAAAGGAAGTCCAGTCTTATCCTTCATGAGATTGCTGCTTCTGAGCCTTAATTTTTTGCCTAAGCCACCCTTACAGATTTTCGACTTAGCAGGTTGCCATAACTTTTCCTAAGCCGCCCTTTTGAGTTTTCTACTTAGCGGGCTATTACTGATTTTTCCTAAGCTGCCTGCCCTTATAGGTTTTCAACTTAACTTGTTGATTATTTCTGATTTTGATGAATTTTTTTATTGGTTGGCCTAGAAAATCTAGAATTTTCATGAAAGGGGCAAAATATATTTCTATTATTGTTGTGAGCGCATCCACAAGCGGGCTACCTATGTATCCCATACTTTTAGAACATATTTTTGAAAGTCAGGTCACCGTAGTTTGGTTTTACAGTGACATAAGGGGCAATATTTCTAGTGGTAATGCTTGAATGCATTCACAAAAAGTATCTTTTCAATTGATCCAAGTTGCATGGATTGGTGAATTCGTTGCCATCTATATCGGACAAGATGACACTACCTCTAGAGAAAATCTTCTTCAATTTATAGGTGCCTGCCTAGTTTGGTCTAAATTTACCCCGAGGGTCCTGTATAGAAGCTCTAATTTCCTTGTTCTTATAGTTTTTGATCCCTAATTCCTCTATTGAAGTGTCTAGCTATTCTCTAGTGGTAGCTCTGAATCTTGTTAAGAGCGTTTAGTCTTTTCTCATTAATAGCATTCAATCGATTGTGGTAATTCTAGGCCCACTCTACTTTGAGCATTTGGCTTTCTCTCATGACCCTGGCTGATCTAATCTGAACTTCAATAGGGAGGACTGCTTCCATCCCGTATATGAGTGAGGAAGGCGTCACCCCAGTTGGTATTCTGATGGAGTTTCTGTATCCCCATAAAGCAAAAGGCAGATGTTCATGCCAATTTCTATGATTGTGAATCATCTTTTCGAGGGTATTCTTTATGGACTTGTTGGCTGCTTCCATCGCTCCATTGGTCTGGGGCCTGTATCGTGAAGATCGATGGTGCTGAATCTTGTACTTTATCATCAGGGTGGAGACCTCTTTTTGGAAGTAAGATCTATTGTTTGATATGATCTCAAAGGAACTCCGTATGTGCATATGATGTTCGTTTGGATGAACTAAGCTACTTTCTTGGAATTCAAGATATAGTATGAGGTAGCTTTTACCCATTTGGTAAAATAGTCAATAGCTACCAAGATATGCTCATGCTGGCTGGAGGACTTGGGTGTGATTCTGCCAATCACATCAACTCCTCAAGTTGGGAAGGGCCAAGGTGTAGCAACAAGGTGAAGTGCTACTAGGGCCAATATCTAGAACTTGGTATATATCTGACACTTGTGACATTTTTGGACAAACTTAGCACAGTCTGATTGCATGGTGAGCTAGTGATAATCCTAATTGGTGATTTTATGGGCTAGAGCCATTCCATTCATGTAGGGGCCTTCTCCTCCGCATGTACCCACTCCATTATCTGTTGAGCTTCTTCTTCGGTTGCGCAAACCTGAGATGTGCCTGATTCCATGTTCGTTTGTACAAGACGCCATCCTTGTGGAGATAACCTTTGGATAGCTCCCGGAGAGTCATTTTATCAGACTTAGAGGCACCCTTAGGGTATTCTTGATTTTCTAACCAAGCTGAATATCCAAAATTAAGGCTTGCAGTCGGCAAGCTGGAGACTATAGTAATAGGCTGGCTGTTGATGAACCTGAATATTCAGAGGCTTGATGACCATATCAGTACTGGCATCAACCATGGAGGCAAGAGTAGCCAGTGCATCGGCAAACTGATTCCTAGCCCGGGTTAGGTAGTGGAATGATAGTTCTTCGAACTATTGAGCTGCTCTTTGATCTTCCGTTTCTTCAGTGCTTCCGTTTCTTCAGTTCTAGGCGTTGAAGGTATGGGATCAAGGGCTGCTCTTTGATCTTTCGTTTCTTCAGTGCTTGGGAGACTATCAGAATGGAATCCCGATAAACTATTAATCGTCTGATCTGAATACTCAGAACTGCTTCTAACCCTATGATGCATGCTTCATATTTTGCCTCATTACTAGTGACCTGAAATGCCAACTTGATACTAAAAGGCAGTTGCTCACTATCTAGTGTTACTACAATCACACCAGCATCGCAACCCTGATAGTTGGCAGCCTTATCGAAGTACATCTTCCACTGGTCTGTTTGAATCGGGAGGATGTTTATATCTAGAAACTTGAAGTCCACTATCTCGGCGTTAGCATGAGATGCAGCTAGGAGATCTGCTATCACACTGCCTTTGATTTCCTTCTTTACAATATACCTCAGATCAAATGCTGCAAAGATGGTGGCCCACTTAGCCATCTTACTATCCAGAACCAGCCTCTCCATAAGGAATTTCAAGGGGCTCTGATCAACGATCACATGAGTGGTGTAAGAGCAAAGGTAATGCTAGAGTTTAGTACAAACCCATGCCAGAGCTACGCAGAGCTGTTATATTTTACTGTACTTCAATTCTGTTTCCAGCATGCGCTTATTCAGATAGTAAATGGCATTTTCTTTGTGAGAGTCAGGTGCTTCTTATGTTAATATAGCTCATATGGCTTCCTTTGTTACAAATAGATAGATGAGTGGCTTTCCTGGCCTTGGAGGCTGAAGAATTGGAGGATTGAGTAAATATGCTTTGATCTGTTCAAAGGATTTATGACACTAGTCATCCCAAGTCTTTGGGCATCCTTTCTCAGTTTATTGAAGATCGGACATTAGGTGTCTGCTAACTATGAAATGAATCGGCTGATGTATTGAAAATGGGATAAGAACCCTCGAATCTCCTTTTCTGGCTTAGTAGGCTACATCTCTAAGATGACTTTAGATTTTGATGGATCGATCTCAATCCCTCTCTTGGAGACCATGTAGCCCAGGAAGATACTGTGAACCCCTCCCCCGAAAATAGGCATATAATGAATATGACTAAGGGCAGAAATGCACGTGAATGTGTGAGTCGTCACCTTGTTTAATTATTTTTAGGGTAAACTAGGAAAAAACCCTAAGTTGACTCCAATTTTAATTAACCTACTTACTAGATTAATTATCCCAATGTTTAAGGCATGGTTTGCGAACCCGAGGTGGATCCTGAGACCATGTCATGTTGATGAACTAACTGATGAATGAATGCTTTGCAGGGTAAATGATGTAATTGGACCAATGAAATGCTTAAGTGATTTCGACTTGCCGCTCGGGGTTAAATCCCGAAAGTGCCTACCTAATTCCGTTTGAATGGAAGATCAAGGTCGACGTAGTTCGATAGGCCTTTTTTAAAGGGCTTTGAATGGGTATGCTTAATGCATGAGTGTGTGTATGCTTTGTGCATTTTGTTTAGGCATTTTGCCAAAGAATTGATTGATTTGATGTTTTAGGCATTTGTTGCCAAAAATGTTGATTTAAGGCTTTTAGCCAAAAAGATTGATTTAGGTGTGAACCCCTCCCCAAAACATCAAATGCATATGAATGCATGTGACTAAGGGTAGAAATGCACGTGAATGTATGAGTCGCCACCTTGTTTAATTGTCTTAGGGTAAACTAGGAAAAAACCCTAAGTGACTCCGATTTTAATTAATCTAGTTACTAGATTAATTATCCCAATGGCTAAGACATGGTGTGCAAACCCGAGATGGATCCCGAGACTATGTCATGCTGATAAACTAACCATGAATGAATGCTTTGCAAAGTGATCAATGAAATCTGGACCAATTTTAAGTGATTTCGACTTGCCGCTAGGGGTTAAATCCCGAACGTGCCTACATACTTCCGTTTGAATGGAAGATCAAAGTCAACGTAGTTCGATAGGCCTCTTTTAGAGGGCTTTGAATGGGTATGCTTTATGCATGAGTGTGTGTATGCTTTGTGCATTTTGTTTAGGCATTTTGCCAGAAAATTGATTTTTAGGCATTTGATGCCAAAATTGTTGATTTAAGGCTTTTAGCCAAAAAGAATGATTTAGGCAAATATTGCCAAAAATTGATTGATTGGGCGTTTGTCGCCAAAATGCTTGATTTTAAGGCTTTTAGCCAAAAGATTGATTAATTTGAAGGCTTTTAGCCAAAAAAGGTTGATTTAGGCAAATTGTTTGCCAAAAGATGATTATTTAGGCGATTGTTGCCAAGAATTTATTATTCGAAGGCTTTTAGCCAAAAAGGTTGATTAATTTAAGGCATTTTTGCTAAAGAATTGATTTAAGCGATTTGTCGCTAAAATGGTTAATCTAATTTATAGGCAATTTGTTTGCCAAAAATTGATTAATTGAATTACAATGTAGGCAATTGATTGCCAAGAAAAAAACGTGTTTAATGAAGGCTATTTAGCCACAATTATTGATTAATTGGACTTAAGCCGGATTTGTTCGAAATAAAGGCAATTCCACCATAGTTATTGATTAACTAGGCTTTTAAGCCAATATTGTCGGGTTTAGGCTTTAATACCATGATTATTTATTAACCGGGCATTTAGCCTAAATTTATTTAATTGAGGCAGTTTATTTGCCTAAAGATGTCATGAATGCATTTATGCAGTTATAGAATTATTAGGAGTAGAAGAGAAGAATGTATGACATGCTAAAATTAAATAGGCAGAGTTTTAGCTCATGTACCTGATTTAATCGGCGGCCACTTCTTAACTCCAGGTTAAGCTCCTTGTTAAGGTAATATTAATTAATTTGATTTTAAATGACCAAATAACAAAATAAGAAAAATAATAAAGCTGAATAAAAATGCAAAAAAAAAAAGCAGTAAAGAATCGTAAAGAGCGTGAGGGAGAAGGAGCGTCCGTCAACACAGACTGAGTGAGTAAAAACGGAGGTCCCGAGGCCAATTTTATAGGAAAAAAGAAACCCGAGGGCTGTTCTGCCCGCCCTAGAGGGCGGGCGTGCCCGCCTCAGGGGGGCGGGCGTGCCTGCCCTCTAGGGTGGGCGTGCCCGCCTCAGGGGGGCGGGCGTGCCCGCCTCAGGGGGGCGGGCGTGCCCACCCTCCATGGCGGGCTTGCCCGCCCCAATGGGACGGGCGTGCCCGCCCTCTAGGGCGGTCATGCCCGCCCCCTTGAGGGTGGGCGTGCCCGCTCTTGAAGGTGGGCGTGCCCGCCCCTGAGGGCGGGCACATCGACCCGTGCTCTCTCTTTTTTTTTGTTCCGGAGGCTTTTTTGGGAGTTCCGGACCTCCAAAAAAACATTCCGCGACCAGTTCTGCGATCCTCGTAATTTTTCGGACATTTCAAGTACTATATTGGCATACTTCCGGTGAATTTCCCGAATGGCCTTTGGTTCGGCCGGACTGTTTGCAGTCCGGGAAAATTGGTTCTTTGAGCCTCAAAATTTGAGTATTCACATTAGGCAATTTGTTGCCAAAAGTGGATGTGATTTAGGCGATTGTCGCCAAAATTGATTATTTGAAGGCTTTTAGCCAAAATGGGTTGATTTAGGCAATTTGTTTGCCAAAAAGTGTTGATTGGGCGATTGTCGCCAAAATTGATTGATTTAAGGCTTTTAGCCAAAAGATTGATTAATTCAAGGCATTTTGCCAAAGCTTCGATTTAAGCGATTTGTCGCTAAAAATGATTAATCTACTTATAGGCAATTTGTTTGCCAAAAGTGATCAATTGAATTGCAATATAGGCAATTTATTGCCAAAAAAACGTGTTTAATTAAGGCTATTTAGCCACAATTATTGATTAATTGGACTTAAGCCGGACTGTTCGAAATAAAGGGGATTATACCATAGTCATTAATTGACTAGATACTTTAGCCAATATTGTCGAATTTAGGCTTTAACACCACGATTATTAATTAACCGGGCATTTAAGCTTGATCATATTTAATTAAGGCAGTTTATTTGCCAAATTGATGACGTGAATGCATTTATGCAACAGTTTAATTCGGAATTGGAGTAGAAGAAGAATATGCATGAAATGCTGAAATTAAATGGGCAGAGTTTCGTTATTACCTGAGTTAATCGGCGGCCGCTTCTTAGCTTCAGCTTGAAAACTCCAGATTAAGCTCCTCGTTTGGGGAATATTGATTAGAATTAATTTAATTTAAGTGGCCAAATATCACAACAGCAGAGTAATAAAAGCCTACACTAAATGCAGAAAAGCAGTAAAAGAACCGCAAGGAGCGTAGGGGAGAAGAGAGCGTCCATCAACACAGACTGAGTGAGTAAAAAAGTCGCATCGGGGCTAATTTTATAGGAAAAAATAGGCTGGAGGGCGGGCGCCGCCGCCATGGGCGGCGGTCGCTGCTGCCGCGGGGCCGACCGCTGTAGCCTCGTAGGGCGATCGCTGTCGCCGCTTAGGGCGGCAGCTGCCGCCATGGACGGCGGCCTCAGCCGCCCTAGCCGGTGGCCTCCGCCGCCGTGAAGGGCGAGCGCCCCCGCCGTGGCCGGCGGACGTCGCCGCCGTGGCTTGTCCACTTTCTAGTTTTTCGTTCCGAAGACTTTTTCGGGAGTTCCATACCTCCAAAAAATATTCCGAGACCAATTCTGCGATCCTCGTGATTTTCCGGACGTTTCAAGTACCATATTGGCATACTTTCGGTGAACTTTTTGAATGGCCTCCGGTCCAGCCGGACTGTTTGCAATCTGGAAAAATAGGCTTTTTGAGCCTCAAAATTTGAGTATTCACAGTTGCCCCCCACCGGCAACCATAAAAATGATTTATGGGAGTCGGTGGCTGTCTGAAAAATAAATTTTGAAGGCGAGAATCGGACGCGTCCAGAAGACCCGCCTTTTGGCTATTTTCCTTATAAATAGCTTAAAATTTCACTTTTACATTTGTTCTAAACTCTCCAAATCAAAGAGCTCTCTCAAATTCTCTCAACTTCCTCATCTTGACTTCTCCGGGTCACAGCAGCGACGGGGATTTTCTGGAGTCTTTGGGAATTTCCCTAGACACCGACCTTACAGCGGACGCAGACATCCACGCCTCCGTGACTGGTATCTATGCCCAGGTAAGTTTATCTTTTTTCTTTTTTTTTTCTTTATTATTATTATTTTTTTTTATTTTACTGTTTTATTAGTATGCATGCTAGGGTAGAACTAAGATATTATCCTTAGTAAGGAACCGAGGAATAACTCTTAGATTGCTTTACCTTTTAGGACCCCCATATTAAATTGGATGTGGGTGAGACCTCTGTGGCTGAAATTTCGGTCGAGATATTCGACCACAACAACCCAGTCGGAGCGATTATTAGTCCGTCCCATTTGGGCTTCCTGAGGCATTTTGACGTGGGTCGGAGCAACCACAAAGAATTACTGGGTGCTTTGGCCGAGAGATGGTGGGACACCACCAATACGTTCCACTTTGCTTGGGGCGAGATGACAATGACCCCCACTGATTTTTCGGTGATCTCTAGGATCCCTTTTGGCATTCGGCCGGTCGAGCTGTATAATGACTGGAGGACTGAGGTTTCTCCTGATCGGATGGTTGAGCTAATAGGGATTGACCTGCCCCGGATTATCTGGCCAAGCTCTTCTACTCCCGCTTTGAGCGTTTCCAGACACTGGCTATCCCTCCAGGCCCCCGACATTTATGCTAGATACAGGCAGGGAGAGCTGACGGCAACTCAGGTGGCCAGATTCACTTTGCTACTGCTGTTCGCTTCGACCTTCTGGTCCAACAAGAAAGAGAAAGTTTAATCTTTCCATCTTGAAGAGTCTAGAAAACCTGGCCCATCTTGAGGAGTACGACTGGGCCGGCGCTATTCTAAGCCGCATGTATGATGACATGTGTGATCTGAGTCGGGGCCACTGTAAACTCAGCGGGACTTACTGGCTATTTCATTTGTCTCACTGGACCCAGCATGATTCTGCTTCTTGTATGAGTCTTCTTTGAGTTGACCCAACTGGATTAAGTCTTCCACCTTAGTTGCAGTTGCAATGAGCGATTGGAACGTAGGCAAGTACTGTGTTTGAAGTTGTGACTGGTAGACAGGCAGTAAATTCTTGATTATTATGTCAACTTGTTCTTGTTCAGAGGGTCGGTTGATCATTTGAGCAGCTTTGGCTCTCCACCTCGAAAGGAACGAGGAGAAGGGCTCATTGTTCTTTTGTTTAGTGGTTTCCAGCTCCCTCCGGGTAACATCCACTTCGATATTATAATGGTATTGTGTATTAAATGCATTACAGATGTCTTCCCAGGTCTTCATCTTAGACCGATCCAGGCTGACAAACCATCTTAAAGCAGCACCAGTGAGTGATTGTTGAAACAACTGAGCAAGGAGCTCGCTGTTTAAGCTAAAAGGCTTGAGGGCACCCACATACATTTTCAGGTGCGTTTTGGGATAAATGGTTCCATCAAACTTATCCATGTTGGGCATTTTGAACTTGGTTGGCAGTCTTGCTTCGGGGAACAAGGACAAGGAGTCCATGTCCACCACTTCCTTGTGTGTCTTGAGGGCAGTAATAGACCTTTCCAACAGTTCCAATTTTTCTCTCATTTTCTGAGCTTCCAACTCAGAAGCAGTTATGGAGGGCACGTCATCCAGGTTAAGGGTAGGGTTTGTCGGTTCAGCACCAGGTCCTTGATTGGAGGTAGCAGGTCCACTTCCCCCAGCTGAAGCCCCATTTCCATTACCACTACCTAGTTCAGCTATTAAGGCAGTCCTCTGGGCAGCCAATGCCTCATTCATTCTAGCCTCCATTCTAGCTTCCAGTTGTTCAATGAGGTTCTGGATGTCGGTGAGTGATGCCATTGGTGCGGTTGGTGAAATTGGTCTTGTGGGTGAGAGCTCAGTTGGCGTTTCGGGTGCAGGTGGTCTTTGGAGGGGTACCTGTGAAAGGACATAGTCAAAATGATTAGACCATCCTATATAAGGTGTTTTCATAGGGGATGTGAGATAGTGTGAGGTAGGGTAGTGTAAGGATAAGGTATTTGGACTTGACCCTTGTGATGTGGGGTGGTATGACCAAACAATGTAGGGTAGGACACCTAGGATAGGACCCAATGGGATGTGATATGTAAGGTAGAGTGCTTAGGGCTGGACACCTCGACTATTCGAAAGGCCCTAAGTTCTCAAAGAAAATTTTTTTTTGGGCCTTAGGGGCCAAAATGTGAATTTTTGGGCCTTTGGGGCCAAAATGTGAACTTTCTAGGCCTTAGGCCAAATTGGACATTTTTGGGCCTTTGGGGCCAAGATGTGAACTTTTAGGCCTTAGGGGCCAAAATGTGAATTTTAGGGCCTTAGGGGCCAAAATGGGAATTTTAGGGCCTTAGGGGCCAAGATGTGAATTTTTGGGCCTTAGGGGCCGAATTGGGAACTTTTGGGCCTTTGGGGCCAAATTGAAAACTTTTGGGCCTTTGGGGCCAAGATGTGAATTTTTGGGCCTTAGGGGCTAAAATGTGAATTTTAGGGCCTTAGGGGCCAAAATGGAAATTTTAGGGCCTTAGGGTCCAGGATGTGAATTTTCGGGGCCTTTGGGGCCAAATTGGGAATTCTTGGGCCTTTGTGGCCAAATTGGGAACTTTTGGGCCTTTGTGGCCAAAATGGGAATTTTTGAGCCTTTGTGGCCATATTGGGAATTTTTGGACTAAAATGTAATATTTCAGGTCTCAGGGACCAAAAATGTAATTTTTTAGGTCTCAGGGACCAAAATGTGATTTTTCAGGTCTCAGGGACCAAAATGTGATTTTTCGACTTTGAAATGGAATTTTTTTTTATACCCTTTTTATTTTGTGAAATATGGTATGAATGCGTGAATGCGCACAACATCACAACACAATTCATTTTAATGGAATGATTCAGCATCATTGGGTGCATACAACCCTAAAGGATAGGTACTATAGGTTATGACACAAATAGAGAATTGGCTTATAAAGGGACCCTTGAACCTTGAGTAAGGATATACCTAACCACATGTGAAACAAAGAGTTTCGCGTGGGTCCAACGGTACGCATACTCATGGGCCACCCCCAAAAGGATTAGGGATGGTTTGCGGTAACAGAGAGGACGCTTTGGCTGTCCGTCGACATAATCAAGGAGACCTGCCGATCAGCGCTACTTGCTATCCAGACTCAGAAGTTTGAATAGAGAGAGAAGAAATTCATTTGAAATTCATTTTTTATGCAATGGAGAAAAGGATTCTCAATCGTGCAAATAAATCAACATGTTTTAATGTCTTAATCATATTTTACAATTAAGTCCAAATTTCCATATCAAGTATTCTTAAGGAAAGAACACTTGATTCGCATTAGGGTACCCTGCAAAACAAAGCATAATAAAACAATACCCTAAAGAAGGGCAGGTTAATTTTACACAACAATTGTAGTCCACTTTATGCAAAATGATTACATAAATCCTCCCCAGTGAAGTCGCCAAACTGTGAACCCCTACCCCAAATATCATAGGCATGTGAATGCATGTGACTAAAGGCAGAAATGCACGTGAATGTATGAGTCGCCACCTCGTTTAATTATTTTCGGGTAAACTAGGAAAAACCCTAAGTGACTCCAATTTTTAATTAACCTAATTACTAGATTAATTATCCCAATGTTAAGGCATGGTCTACGAACCCGAGGTGGATCCCGAGACTATGTCATGCTGATGAACTAACCGATGAATGAAATGCTTTGCAGGGTGAATGATGCAATTGGACCAAATGAAATGTTTAAGTGATTTCGACTTGCCGCTCGGGGTTAAATCCGTAATGTGCCTACGTACTTCCTTTTGAATGGAAGATCAAAGTCAACGTAGTTCGATAGGCCTCTTTTAGAGGGCTTTGAAGGTGTATGCTTAATGCATGAGTGTGCGTATGCTTTGTGCATGTTTGTTTAGGCATTTTGCCAAAGGATCGATTGATTCGATTAGGCGTTCATCGCCAAAAATGTTGGTTTTAAGGCATTTGTGCCAAAAATGGTTGTCGGGCGATTTGTCGCCAAAGTTGATAGTTGGTCTTAATATTGCCAAAATTGATGTTCGGGCTTATTATTGCCGAAATTGATTTTGTCAGGCGATTTGTCGCCAAAGTTGATTGATTTTAAGGCTTTTAGCCAAAAATGGTTCATTTTAAGGCATTTTGCCAAAAATGGTCGATTTTAAGGCTTTGAGCCGAAAATGGTTGATTTTAAGGCATTTTGCTGAAATTGATCGATTTTAAGGCTTTTAGCCAAAATGAGTTGGTTTAGGCAATTTGTTTGCCAAAAGTGTTGATTGGGCGATTGTCGCCGAAATTGATTGATTTTAAGGCTTTTAGCCAAAATGAGTTGGTTTAGGCAATTTGTTTGCCAAAAGTGTTGATTGGGCGATTGTCGCCGAAATTGATTGATTTTAAGGCTTTTAGCCAAAATGAGTTGGTTTAGGCAATTTGTTTGCCAAAAGTGTTGATTGGGCGATTGTTGCCCAAATTGATTGATTTTAAGGCTTTTAGCCAAAATGAATTGATTTATTTAAGGCATTTTGTCAAAGAATTCTGATTTAAGCGATTTGTCGCTAGACAGTGGTTAATCTAATTTATAGGCAATTTGTTTGCCAAAAATTGATTGAACCGTGGGCAATTCGTTGCCAAAATGTGGTTGATTTAATTGTAGGCAATTTGTTGCCAAAACGTGATTGATTAAGGCTTTTTTAGCCACAATTATTGATTAATTGGACTTAAGCCGGACTGTTCGCAATAAAGCGATTGAACCGTAGTTATTACTTAACTAGATTCTTTTTAGCCAATATTATCGGATTTAGCATTAATACCACGATTATTAATTAACCGGGTATTTAAGCTTAATCATATTTGATTGAGGCAGTTTATTTGTCTAAATATGATATGAATGCATTTATGCAGTTATAGAATTATTAGGAGTAGAAGAGAAGCATGCATGAAGTGCTAAAATTAAATAGACAGAGTTTCATTTAAATACCTGATTTAATCGACGACCGCTTCTTAACTCCGGATTAAGCTCCTCGCTTGGGGAATATTAATTAATTAATTAGAATTTGTTTAATTTTAGTGGCCAAGTATCACAACACATAAAAAAAAAATGAAGACTGAATTAAAAATGCAAAAAGCGGTAAAACAATCGCAAAAGCGTGAGGGAGAAAGATCGTCCGTCAACACAGACAGGAGTGGCCAAAAATGAAGAGGTAAGTGGCTATTTATAGGCCAAAAACGGGCCTAGGGCGGCAGGTGCCGCCGGCGCCGGCGGCAAGTGCCGCCGGAGGCTGGCGGCAGGTGCCGCGGATGGCCGGCTGCTGCTGCCGCTCGGGCCGGCGGCAGGTGCCGCCATGTCCGGCGGCCGGAGCCGCCGTGCTCGGCGGCGGCCCCTTGGGCCTTTCACTCCAGGGGAGTTTTCAGGAGTTTCGGATCTCCAAAAAATATTCCGGGACCTATTCCGTGATCCTCGCGACATACCGGACGTTTTAAGTACCATATTGGCATACTTTCGGTGAACTTCCAAAATGGCCTTCGGTCCGGTCGGACTGTTTGTAGTCCGGGAAAACAGGCACTATAGCAAAGTCAAATTTACTGTAGCAAATTTTATTATTCGCAGTCTGGGAAAACTGGCTTTTTGAGCCTCAAAATTTGAGTATTCACATCGCCCGGAGCTGATTCATGCTGATCTTGGATTAGGGCTGGTACCTTTGGCTTGGAGGTGGTACTGAACAAACCTTCATACCATTCGGCACAAAAAATCACTGAGGGATCTAAGGGCCTTCTTTGATACTTGCACCCTGGAGCAGGTAAGTGCTTAGTAATTCTTGAATATGTTAAATAAAAAGGATTTATTAACACATTTGCATTTTTCATAGGTTGAGATGGAGGCGATGACGGCCCGTCTACAGAGTTGGATTCAAGCCGACCCCCACTTCCAGCGATCGGATGCCTTGCCTCAGCGGAGGGTTGTCCTGTCGCACCCCGTCCTAAGACGATATTACTTGGGCGAGAGAGTAGACCTTCAGATAAGAGGCTACCGTTCTGTCCCTTATTCCCCTCCCGAGGACATGCGAGCGTGCAAGCAGATGACGCTCACCGATGCCCACACTGAGGGTGTTCCACATGTGGAGTTCATCCTGGGGGAGATTATGCCGAGTTCTACAAAATCTTTTTTATGCAGCCTATTGGATCTCGGCTTGATGGTTTTTAGAGATCGGCACCCTCCCAGCCGCTTGGCACCAATTCTTCTTGGGCTTCGGGCCCCTCGACTAGGACTCCGAGGAGGAGGCCTACGACTAATCCCTCTTCTTCCACTCCGGTTGAGGGCCCGTCTCAGGCTGGGCCTAGTCGCCCGTCAGGTCCTTCCAAGGCTCCTAGGGCCATTTCAGAGGCTACCGGGCCGCTTCATCCAAGCCTGGCCAACCTACATCTTCCATACAGCATTTCCTACTATACACCTGACGGCACTCTAGCTTTTCGGGAGGTCTCCCTAGAGAATGTGGATCGCTTGGACCTTCCTCCCGAGGACATTAATGAGGTAATGACTGATAAATCTCTCACAAAAAGGATTCATAAGAGATTTGATATTGACTTGTGTTTTTTTTTTATATGGTTTCCAGGTTCCAAGCGGCTTGGTCAGTCAGATGATGGAGCTGATGCTCGGGATGCAGCAAGAACTTTCTACGTCCTGGACTCTGAGGGCCTTTGATGATCAGAGGAGGAGGAGGCCCCGTCGTTGATGCCATGGTTGCTAGATTTTCCTGTTTTTCTTTCTTTGCCTGTATTTCTGTGAATACCCAAATTCTGAGGCTCAAAGAGCCAATTTTCCCGGATTGCAAACAGTCCGACCGGACCAAAGGCCATTTTGGAAGTTCACCGAAAGTATGCCAATATGGTACTTGAAACGTCCGGGACGTCGCGAGGATCGCAGAACTGGTTCCGGAATATTTTTTGGAGGTCCGGAACTCCCGAAAAGCCCCCAGAGCGTCAAATTAGCAAAGTCACCAGGCACGGCAGCTCCGACCACCGGAGCCGGCGGCCCCGGCCACCGACCCCAGTGATCCCGCCCGCCGGCCCCTACCGCCTGCCTCCGGCAACCAGCCCCGGCGGCCCGAGCCGCCGAGACAGGCGGCCCGAGCTGCCGAACCCAGCGGCCCAGGCCGCCGAAAAAGTCCGTTTTTCGCCTATAAATTGGCCCGAGGCCCTCGTTTCAACTCACTCAGTCTGTGTTGACGGACGCTCCTTCTCCCCTACGCTCCTTGCGATTCTTTACTGCTTTTCTGCATTTTAGTTTAGCTTTAATTGTTTTCTTGCTTTGTTAAGTGGTCATTAAAATCAAATTAATTAATATTCCCTTAACGAGGAGCTTAACCTGGAGTTAAGAAGTGGCTGTCGATTAAATCAGGTACATGAACTAAACTCTGCCTATTTAATTTTAGCACTTCATGCATGCTTCTCTTGTACTCCTAATAACTCTACAACTACATAAATGCATCCATGTCATCATTAGGCAAACAAATTGCCTCAAGTAAATAAATTTAGGCTAAATGCCCGGTTAATCAATAATCGTGGTGTTAAGCTTAAATCCGACAATATTGGCTAAAAGCCTAGTTAATCAATAACTATGGTGAAATTGCCTTTATTTCGAACAAATTCGGCTTAAGTCCAATTAATCAATAATTGTGACTAAAAGGTCTTAATTCAAACACGTTTTTTTTTTCTTGGCAATCAATTGCCTACATTACAATTCAGTTAGTCAATTTTTGGCAAACAAATTGCCTATAAATTAGACTAACCATTTTAGTGACAAATCGCTTAAATCAATTCTTTGGAAAAAATGCCTTAAATTAATCAACTTGTTTGGCTAAAAGCCTTCGAATAATAAATTTTGGCGACAATCGCCTAAATAATCATCTTTTGGCAATAAATTGCCTAAATCAACTCATTTTGGCTAAAAGCCTTCAAATTAATCAATCTTTTGGCTAAAAGCCTCAAAATCAAGCATTTTGGCGACAAACGCCCAGTCAATCAATTTTCGGCAACAAATTGCCTAAATCATTCTTTTTGGCTAAAAGCCTTAAATCAACACTTTTGGCATCAAATGCCTAAAAATCAATCAATTCTTTGGCAAAATGCCTAAACAAAATGCACGAAGCATACACACACTCATGTATAAAGCATCCCCATTCAAAGCCCTTCAAAGAAGGCCTACCGAACTACGTTGACTTTGATCTTCCATTCAAACGGAAGTACGTAGGCACGTTTGGGATTTAACCCCGAGCGGCAAGTCGAAATCACTTAAACTTTTTTATTGGTCCAATTACCTTGCAAAGCATTCATTCATTGGTTAGTTTATCAGCATGACATAGTCTCGGGATCCACCTCGGGTTAGTAGACCATGCCTTAAACATTGGGATAATTAATCTAATAATTGGGTTAATTAAAATTAGAGTCACTTAGGGTTTTTTCCTAGTTTACCCGAAAATAATTAAATAAGGTGGCGACTCATACATTCACATGCATTTCTACCCTTAGTCACATACATCCATATGATATGATGTTTGGGGAGGGGTTCACAGTTTGGCGACTCTGCTGGGGATTGTGCAATCTTTTTGCATAAGTGGACTACAATTGCTATGTAAACTAACCAGCCCTTCTTTAGGGTTTTATTTTACTATGCTTTGTTTTGCAGGGTACCCTAGCACGAATCAGGTATTCTTTCTTTAAGAATACGTGAGGAGGAGATTTGAACTTAATTGACAAATTTGATGAAAACATTTAAATTTGTTGATTTATTTGCACGATTGAGAATCTTTTTCTCCATTGCATAAAAAATGAATTTCAAATGAATTTCTTCTCTCTCTGTTCAAATTTCTGTGTCTGGATAGCAAGTAGCGCTGATCGGCAGGTCTCTTTGATTATGTCGACGGATAGCCAAAGTGTCCTCCCTGTTACCGCAAACCATCCCTAATCCTTTTGGGGGTGGCCCATGGGCATGCGTACTGTTGGACCCACGCGAAACTCTTTGTTTCACATGTGGTTAGGTATATCCATGCTCAAGGTTCAAGGGTCCCTTTATAAGCCTATTCTCTATTTGCGTCATAGCCTATAGAACCTATCCTTTAGGACTGTATGCACCCAATGATGTGAATCATATCATAAACAGATTATGGCGTGATGTTGTGCGCATTCATGACATAGCATCGCATTAAGAGAAACACAAAACACTCTTTTCAGTCATGCACAGTTGGACAAAAGAGTCGATCTACATCAGTTACCCTGATACACCAACCACTGTACCTAATCCAGCTACCCTTATCCTTACAGGTGCCCACAATCCAAGTGCCAACATCAGTGCCAGCCACACCTATAGTACTATCACCAGCTTCACCAGCTACACCAGCTTCACCTGCAACTCCAACAACCCTACCTGCATCAATGGCATCACTTACTGACATCCAGACCCTCATTGAACATCTGGAGGCCAGAATGGAGGCCAAAATGAATGAGGCACTGGCTGCCCAAAGGACCGCCCTTATAGCTGAATTGGGTAATGGCAATGGTAATGGAAATGGGGCTTCCGCCGGGGGAAGTGGACCTACCACCTCCAATCAGTGGCCTGCTGCTGAACCCACAAACCCTGCCCTAAACCTAGATGACATGTCCGCCAGAACTGCTTCTGAGTTGGAAGCTCAGAAAATAAGAGAGAAACTAGAACTGCTGGAAAGGTCTGTCACTACTCTAAAGACACACAAGGAGGTGGTGGACATGGACTCCTTGTCCTTGTTCCCTGAGGCAAGACTGCCAACCAAATTCAAAATGCCCAACATGGACAAATTCGATGGAACCACTTGTCCTAAAACTCATTTGAAAATGTATGTGGGTGCCCTTAACCCATTTGGATTGAGCAGCGAGCTCCTTGCTCAGTTGTTCCAACAATCTCTGACGGGTGCTGCTTTAAGATGGTTTGTCAGCTTAAACCGATCCAAAATGAAAACCTGGGAAGACATCTGCAATGAGTTTAATTCCCAATATCGCTATAATATGGAGGTGGACGTTACTCGTAGGGAACTAGAAACCACCAAGCAGAAAAACAATGAACCCTTTTCCTCGTTCCTTATGAGGTGGAGGGCCAAGGTTGCCTGTTTTCCCCCTGGAGAAAATCAATGGGTCTATTGTTGTGTGTTTTTTTTTTTTGGAAAAATAGTGACAAAGGCCCTTTTTAGATATACGGTGCCGATAAATCGGTCTTATAAAACATTTAAGTCGCCACCCATTTTTTCAGTAATGGGACCATTTCCATTTTTAATTTTATAAAAGTGACTCCATTTTAACCCATTTTATTCAATGCCTTTTTTGAAAGAAAACTGGTCAGGCGTACCGAGTACGATTCTAGGTAAGGGAGTTAGGTACGTCGGCCCGTTGGAAGCCGATGCCCGGAAAACCGGCCTCTTTTAACCTACGATTTCTAATTCGATTTATTTTATTTAGAAAAGCCATTTATTGAAACCCAACCCGAATAAATCGAACCGAGTTCCTATGTGGAAAATTAATTAACCGTCCCAATTTGATTCATTCATTGCATTCATCACAGATAAATCATATCACCCATTATCTATCCATAATAAGTATCAAGTAAAGTAAAAGACCCGCTCTTGCCTTATGGTTAAAGGCGGGCCACAAACCGAATTTAGTAATGTAATTAATAATAAACGATAAGAAATAAAATCTTAAAAATCTCATAATCATCAATAATTAATTGACTTTGTTTGATTAAGGCTTAATTTACCCATAAATGACCATTTCCTAGATTAGGATTGTGAACCCCTCCCCAAAATGTCATAGGCATGTGAATGCATGTGACATAAGGAAGAAATGCACGTGAATGTATGAGTCGCCACCTTGTTTAATTGTTTTAGGGTAAACTAGGAAAAACCCTAAGTGACTCCAATTTTAATTAACCTAGTTACTAGATTAATTAGCCCAATGTCTAAGGCAAGGTCTTTGAACCCGAGGTGGATCCCGAGACTATGTCATGCTGATGAAACTAACCTAAGAATGAATGTTTTGCAAGGAAGATGAAATAATTTAGACCAATGAAAAAGATGTTTATGTGATTCAACTTGCCGCCCGGGGTTAGATCCCGAACGTGCCTACGTACTTCCGTTTGAATGGAAGATCAAAGTCAACGTAGTTCGATAGGCCTCTTTTAGAGGGCTTTGAATGGGATGCTTTATGCATGAGTGTGTGTATGCTTTGTGCATTTTGTTTAGGCATTGTGCCAAAGGATTGATTGTTTTAGGCATTTTGCCAAAAGGTTGATTGGTTTGATTTTAGGCATTTGATGCCAAAAATGTTGATTTTGATGGCTTTTAGCCAAAAGATTGATTGAGGCAATTTGATTGCCAAAATGACTGATTTTAGGCGATTGTAGCCAAAATGATTGATTTTAAGGCTTTTAGCCAAAAAGAGTGATTTAGGCAATTTGATTGCCAAAATGATTGATTTTAGGCGATTGTCGCCAAAATGATTGATTTTAAGGCTTTTAAAGCCAAAAAGATTGATTTAGTTTTAAGGCATTTTGCCAAAAATTTGATTTAAGCGTTTTATTGCTAAAAAAAAATAACTGATCTTACTTATTGGCAATTTGTTTACCAAAAGTAATTAATCAAACTGCAATGTAGGCAATTTAATGCCAAAAGAACGTGAATAATTTAGGCTACTTAGTCACAATTATTGATGAACTGGACTTAAGCCGAAAAAATTGTTCGAAATAAAGGCAATCATACCATAGCCATTAATAGACTAGATATTTTAAGCCAATATTGTCGGATTTAGGCTTTAATACCACGATTATTAATTAACCGGGCATTTAGCTTAATCATACTTTAATTGAGGCAATTTACTTGCCTATATGATGACATGAATGCATTTATGCAGTTGTAGAATTAAAAGGAGTAGAAGAGAAGCATGCATGAAGTGCTAAAATTAAATAGGCGGAGTTTTGTTTACGTACCTGATTTAATCGTCGACCGCTTCTTAACTCCAGGTTAAGCTCCTCGTTAAGGGAATTAATTTTAATTTAATTTTAAGTGACCAAATATCACAACAATAAAATGAAATTAAAATTAAAAAATGCAAGAAAGCAGTAAAGAATCGCAAAGAGCGTAGGGGGAAGGAGCGTCCGTCAACACAGACTGAGTGAGTAAAAAAGGAGGCCCGAGGCCTGTATTTATAGGCGCAAAACGGACTGTTTCCGGTGGCTGGGTCGCCGGATGGACCGCCGGCTCGGCGGCCCGCCCGGCGGCCGGGCCGCCAAGTCTCGGCGGCCGGGCCGCCGGCTGAGCCGCCGGATCGGCGGCTCTCCCGGCGGCCGGGCCGCCGGGTCTCGGCGGTCGGGCCGCCGGCTGAGCCGCCGGATCGGCGGCCCTCCCGGCGGCCGGGCCGCCGGGTCTCGGCGGTCGGGCCGCCGGCTGAGCCGCCGGATCGGCGGCCCTCCCGGCGGCCGGGCCGCCGGGTCTCGGCGGTCGGGCCGCCGGCTGAGCCGCCGGATCGGCGGCCCTCCCGGCGGCCGGGCCGCCGGTTCGTCGGCGGCCTGCCCGGCGGCTGGGCCGCCGGGTCGGCGGCCTTCCCGGCGGCTGAGCCGCCGGGATGGGCCGCCGGCTCGGTGGCTGGCTCCGGTGGCTGAGCCACCGGGGCAGGCAGGTTTATTCCGAGGGCTTTTCCGGGAGTTCCGGACCTCCAAAAAATATTCCGAGACCAGTTCCGAGATCCTCGTAATTTTCCGGACGTTTCAAGTACCATATTGGCATATTTCCAATGAACTTCCCGAATGGCCTTCGGTCCGGCCGGACTGTTTGCAGTCCGAAAAAACTGGCTCTTTGAGCCTCAAAATTTGAGTATTCACAGTTGCCCCCCACCGGTGACCATAAAGATAATTTATGGGAGTCGGTGGTTGTCTGAAACACAAATTTTGGAGGCGAAAAATAGACGCGTCCAGAAGACCCGCCTTTTGGCCTTTTCCTTATAAATAGCTTAAGAATTCATTTTTCATTCATTTCAAACTTTCAAAAAAAACAAAGAGCTTCTCCAATTCTCTCAACTTTCTCACCATGGCAGGCTATAGCAGTGATGAAGACCTTCTGGAGTCTCTGGGGATCTCCCTTGATGATGCCAATCTGGCGGTGGAAGCTGATACCCACGCCTCCGTGACCGGCATCTTTGCCCAGGTAAGCTCATTTCTCATTTATTTATTTGGGCCTTGGGCCAAAACGTGAATTTTTATTGGGCCTTTAGGCCAAATTGTGATTTTTTGGGCCTTAGGCCAAAGGGGAATTTCATTGGGCCTTAGGCCAGATGTGATTTTTTTTGGGCCTTAGGCCAAAATGTGATTTTTTGGGCCTTAGGCCAAACAAAGAATTTTATTGGGCCTTAGGCCAAATGTGAATTTTATTGGGCCTTAGGCCAAATGTGAATTTTTTGTTGGGCCTTAGGCCAAATTGTGATTTTTTTAGGCCTTAGGCCAAAATTGTAATTTTTTGCTCATTATGTTTATCAGTATGCATGCTAGGAAAGCACTAAGATATTACCCTTAGTAAGGAACCAAGGAGTAACTCTTAGGTCATTTTACCTTTTAGGATTGCCGTATTAAGTTGGATGTCGGCGAGAGTTCAATAGCTGGAGTTCCGCCCGAAATTCTTGATTACAGCCACCCGGTGGGTGCAATTATCCGCCCGTCTTATCTGGGTTATCTAAGACACCTGGACATGGCTCGGAACAATCACAAGGAATTATTGGGTGCTTTGGCCGAGAGGTGGTGGGACACTACCAACACCTTCCACTTTTCTTGGGGCGAGCTGACAATGACTCCTACGGATTTTTCTGTGATTTCCGGGATCCCTTTCGGAGTTCGACCGATTGAGCTGTATGATGATTGGAGGTCTGAGATCTCCTCTGACCGAATGTTGGAGTTGATTGGGCTGGACCTGCCCCGGATTGTCGAGCCTGGCACGGTTTCTCCCGCGTTGAGCATTTCTAGGCGCTGGTTATCCCTCCAGGCCCCTGACATCTATGCTAGATTTGGGCGGGGAGAGTTGACGGCTACTCAGGTAGCCAGATTTACCTTGCTGCTATTATTTGCTTCGACCTTCTGGTCCAACAGAAAAGAGAGATTTAACCCCTCTATCTTGAAGAGTTTGGAGAATCTGGCCCATTTAAAGGAGTATGACTGGGCTGGTGCTATTCTGAGCCGCACGTATGATGATATGTGTGCTCTGAGTCGAGGTCACTGCAAACTCAGCGGAACTTACTACTTCTGGGAGGTAATGTAAGGAACATTCTCCTTTTCCTACATCTGGATTTTTCTTTTTTCACTGACTCTTCTTTTTTCTTTCTTCTTTTACACAGACTTGGGCATTCGAATACTTTCCTTACACTCGCCCCGAGCTGCTTCAGCCTGACCTTGAATTGGGGCTGGCACCTTTGGCTTGGAGATGGTACAAATCACGTCTTCACGCTGTTCGGCGCAAGAAATCGCTGAAGGAACTGAGAGCCTTCTTTGATACATGCTCTTTGGAACTGGTATGTGCTTTAATGATTTTAGATATGTTAAATAAAAATGATTTATTAACATAAAAATCTTGTAGGCTGAAGTGGGGCCAATGACTGCCCGTCTACAGAGCTGGATTCAGGCTGATTCTGGCTTCCAGCGGTCAGACACTTTGACTCAGCGGAGGGTGGTTCTGTCGCATCCATTCTTACGCCGATATTACTTGGGCGAAAGAGTGGACATCCAAATAAGAGGCTGCCGTTCTGTCCCTTATCCCCCTCCCACTGACATGCGAGCGGGCAAACAGATGGTGCTCACTGCTACTCATACCGAGGGCATTCCATACTTGGAATTCGTTATGGAGGGAGATTATGATGAATTCTGCCGCATTACTTTAATGCAGCCCATTGGATCTCGTCTTGATGATTTCCAAGGACCGGCTCCTTCTCAGCCGTTCGGCACTCGCTCTTCCCGAGCTTCGGGTCCTTCAACTAGGACTCCAAGGAGGAGGCCTGTGACTGATCCTACTTCTTCTACTCCGGTTGGGGGTTCTTCGCAGGCCGGGCCTAGCCGACCGGCAGGCCCTTCTAGGGCTCCTCGGGCCATTCTGGAGGCTACCGGGCCGCTTCATCCGGATCTAGTTACGCTCCGCCTACCCTACAGTATTTCCCACTTCGTACCCGACGGCCCTCCAGCTACTCGAGAAGTCTCCCTGGAGAATGTGGATCGCCTGGCTCTTCCTTCCGAGGACATTACTGAGGTAAAACCTGATACATCTCTCACAAAAAGGATTTGTAAGAGCTTTGATATTGACTCGTGTTTTCTGTATAACTTTCAGGTTCCTGTCGGGTTGGTTAATCAGATGATGGAGCTGATTCTTGGATTGCAGCAAGAAGTGGCTGTGGCCTGGACTCAGATGGCCTTTGATGATCAGAGGAGGAGGAGGCCCCGCCGCTGATAGCTTCTGCTCTACCTTTTTATTGCTGTACTGAATTTTTGTCTGTACCTGCACTTGATATGTATCTTGTACTGAACTTTTGTACCTGCACTTGATATGTATCTTGTACTGAGCTTTATCTGTACCTGCACTTGATCAGTACTAACAAAACTTGACAAAAAAAAAAAAACATGTATGCATGATTTATTAGGTCTGAGAGGAAAAGAGAGAAAAAACAAAAAGGATTTTATTTCAGTTTCTCTCTTTTTTTTTTTTTTTTTTTTTTTTTTTTTTTTTTTTTTTTTTTTTTTTTTTTGGGGGCCGGCGGCTGGCCGCCGGGTGGGGCCGCCGGCTCGGCGGCCGGGTCCGGCGGCTGGCCGCCGGGCTGGGCCGCCGGCTCGGCGGCCGGTTTCGGCGGCTGGCCGCCGGGCTGGGCCGCTGGCCCTCGGCGGCTGGGCCGCCGTTCCGAGCCACTGGCTCGGCGGCTCGGCCGCCGACTCGGCGGTCGGGCCGCCGGGTCGAGCCACCGGCTCGGCGGCTGGGCCGCCGACTCGGCGGTCGGGCCGCCGGGTCGAGCCACCGGCTCGGCGGCTGGGCCGCCGACACGGCGGTCGGGCCGCCGGGTCGAGCCACCGGCTCGGCGGCTGGGCCGCCGGGCCGGGCCACCGACTCTGAATTTCCTTCTATAAAAGCTGGATTTCAGCCCCTTTTTTTTTCTCTTCTCGAATTCTGTGCCAGAAAAAGTCCAATTTCGGTCAGTTTTTATTATTTTTTTTTTATTTTTTATTATTATATTTTTTTCATTTTTATTTTTATTTTTCAGTCTTTCATTATTTTTATTTATTTATCATTTTTCTTTTGAGGAAAGATAACATAAAACAAGAAAGAAAAGAACAATGAATCCCTTCTATAACCATAGCATGCACAGCTGGACTAGGAGTCTCTCCAAAGTTGAAAAGATCAATCTGGGGAGGTACGGTCTTTCTCCTGCCATTACTCTCAGAGGCGTGGTAATTGATTGGGATTTTTTGAGGGCCTGCATTAGATTTTGGGACCCCGAGGCCCACGTTTTCCGGTTCGGGGCCATGATGGAAGAGATGTGCCCTCTTTTTGAGGAGTTTTGTGCCATTGTGGGATGTGACCCTAATGCCCCTTTGGTCAGGCATGAGATAAAAGCTGGGTATATTAGATCGTTTGAGACCCTGTTTCGATTCAGCCGGCCCCAAGCTAGAGCTATGATCGTTAATGACCAGAAAGCGATCCTGCTGCCCCTGATTGATGAGTTCTCAGAGGCTCAACCAGATGACCCAAACCGGATGAGGCTGAGGATGCGGGCTTTAGTTTTCTGTTTGTTGGCTGGCTTCTTGTTTAACCGGGACCCAGGCTTCGGGGATCTGTGCCTTTGCCCCATGGTTTGGCAAATGGAAGACATGGGTTGCATCGGTGGTCTCGTACTGGCAGAGACTATTAGGAGCCTCGACAGGGCTGCTTTAGGGTTTGAGGAATGGACAGTCTCTCCCATCATTCTCCAGGTATTTCCCCTTACTACCTTTCCCATTTCCTTTTCCTTTTATTATTTCATTGTAACAGAAAGGATCCATTACTCAGGTATGGTTGAGGGACCATCTCCAAGTGGTTGCCGCTCCTACTCTTTTACCCTACAATCCTTCTCAGTATCGTACCCGGAGGATCTTGATCACACGCCCTTCTATTGATGCATGGACTTCATGGCTGATTGAGTTGGGCCCCGATGAGATATTGTGGTTCGTTCCTTGGTACAATGTTACCCGTTTCATCCAGGTCAGCTTTCGCCATTCTCGGGTTTATCTTCTGGGCCTCACCCATTGTACTTGGTACTGCGCTTTGCGCGTTTTAAGACAAATGGGGATAGATCAAACTGTTCCGGTTATAGATGACTTTTCAGCTGATTCGGCCATCACTCCAGGTGTTACCCGAGCTGTCCTTAGGGCTTGGGTAAGAGATCATCAAATGGTTAGGCCTTTGCCTAACCCTGCCAGTGTTCAGACTTCTCCTGAGTATCGGGCTTGGTTTATTACTACTGTCTGGCCCATTGAGAGACCAAGGAGGACTGCACTGCTGAGCGTACTCGAAGGTTGGGTTCAGGCTGATGCTGAGGATGGGGTTGGGCCTGGTGAGGAGATTATGTTGGCTCCTCGGACCGGCGAGGCTGGGCAGATAGGAGACTCAGAGGATGCCGCCCCGCGGAGGCGACGGGATGCCTAGACTTCTATAGGTTTTTTGGACTTTCATTGTTGTTTGATCTTTATTTGGGATTTTGGATTTTTGGATGTATGTTTTATACTTTTGTCTTGGACTTAACTTTATTTTGGATTCCTTCATTTTCTTGACTTTATTGCTTAAATTGAGAATGTTGTTTAGCTTTCCAAGCATTTTCCAACTTTATTTATTTAAGCTCTAATTTTTGCCTAAACCGCCCTTTCGGGTTTTCAGCTTAGCGAGCTACCCACTTTTGCCTAAGCTGCCCTTTCGGGTTTTCAGCTTAGCGGGCCCCGACTTTTGCCTAAGTCGCCCTTTCGGGTTTTCAACTTAGCGGGTTTTTTCTTATTTTCCTTTTTCTTTTTTTGGCAAAGAAGCATGAAATTTGTGAAATGACGATTTTTTTTTTACTAATGCTTAGACCGCACCCAATGAGGGTTGCCTACATATCTCCGATATATAATTTCTTTTTTTTTTTTTTCCAAAGAGAATCAGGCCTAATGTAGTTCATTTACATCATGCAATGATTACACATAATATCTTTTCAACTGATCTAAATTACATGGATTTGTAAATTCCAAACCATCTAAATCAGTCAAGACGACGGCTCCGCCGGATAATATCTTCTTCAACACATAGGGCCCGGCCCAATGAGGACGGAACTTCCCACGTGGGTCTATGATTGGCTGTCTAATTTCTTTCAGAACCAAACAACCTTCTTCGAGTTTCCGATTTTTAACCTTTTTATTAAAATGCCGCGCTATTCTCCTTTGATAAACTTGAGTCTGGTGGATTGCTCGCAATCGCTTTTCGTCCATACCCAAGAGTTGCATATGATAATTCTCGGCCCAATCTGCTTCGCTGATCTGGCTTTCTCGGATAATTCTTGCCGACTGAACTTCCAGCTCAATAGGCAGCACTGCTTCCATACCATACACTAAGGAATACGGGGTTGCCCCGGTGGGCGCTCTGATGGAGGTCCTGTATCCCCACAAGGCAAATGGTAACTGTTCGTGCCATGCCCTATGCTTCTGCACCGTCTTCTGCAAAATGACTTTTATGGCCTTGTTTGCAGCCTCAACAGCCCCGTTTGTTTGTGGACGGTAGGGAGAGGATTTATGATGCTGGATCTTCTTTCGCTTCAGCAGGTCTGAAAACTCGTTTTGAAAATGAGATCCATTATCAGTGATAATCTCGAATGGTGTTCCATACCGACAAAGGATGTTGGTACGAACGAACTGTGCTACCTTCTTGGCATTCAAAACCGAATAGGAGGCTGCCTCGATCCACTTTGTGAAATAATCAACAGCAACCAGGATAAATTGGTGGCCATTAGAGGCCTTCGGATGGATCTTTCCAATTATGTCTATGCCCCAAGTTGCGAAAGGCCATGGCGAGGCTATGGGATTCAGATTGATCGGAGGCTGCCTTTGCAGTTTAGCGAAGATTTGACACTCGTGGCATTTCCGTGTGTGCCTCACACAATCTTCGTTCATAGTTGACCAGTAATAACCCAGGTTCATAATTTTCCGAGCCAGGGCCATCCCATGCATGTGTGGACCAGATTCCCCATTATGTAAGGAATCCATGATGGTTTGAGCCTCTTCTTCATCTACGCACTTCAGGTGCAGGCCATTCCAACTTCTTTTGTACAGAATTCCCTCAGTAAGGAAATATCCAGATGCTAACTGTCTCAATGTCCGTTGATCAGTTTTAGTGGATCCCTCCGGATAGGCTTCACTCTGAAGATAATTCTGTATATCCCAGTACCAAGGCTTGTCATCCACCAAATTCATAACATGTGCTGGCTGTTTCTGTAGCCGGACTGTCAGAGGTCGAATGACTTGGTCTCCCTCTACATTAACCATGGAGGCCAAAGTAGCTAGGGCATCGGCAAACTGATTCTTGGCTCGCGGCAGGTAGTGGAACGATAACTCTTCAAACTGTTGAGCCAATTCGTCCAAACGTTGTAGGTAAGGAACCAAACGTTCTTCTTTAATCTTCCATTTCCTTAGGGCTTGGGAGACTATTAGGTTGGAATCTCCGAAAACCCTGAGGAATTTTATTCCCTTTTCAAGGGCCGCTTCTAACCCCTTGATGCAAGCTTCATATTCGGCTTCGTTGTTGGTGCAAGCGAAATCTAGTTTAACTGCAATTGGGATGTATTCTCCACAAGGAGTTTTGAATACAACTCCAACCCCATTTCCATGATAGTTCGAAGCTCCATCGAAGTACATCTCCCAGGCTTCGCTTTCCAAGCTTAACAAGTCCTCATCGGGAAATTCCACCTCCGGCATTCGGTCTTCGATCGGTAATTCCGCTAATTGATCAGCTAAAGCTCCGCCCTTCACTGCCTTTCTTTGTACAAATTTCAGGTCATAGGCTGCGAGCACTGACACCCACTTAGCCATCTTACAGTCTAGAACCGGCCTCTCCATAAGGAATTTCAAGGGGTTCGATTCAGAAATGACATGCGTAGTGTAAGATGAGAGGTAATGCTGCAGCTTTGTACATGCCCAGACCAGAGCCAAACACAGCTTCTCTATTTTATTATATTTCAATTCGTATTCTAGCATCCTCTTGCTGAGGTAATACACGGCATTTTCTACCCTTGTATCTTCTGCTTGCTGAGCTAACATTGCACCCATAGCTTCCTCTGTCACTGATAGGTACAATAGCAAAGGCTTTCCTAGCCTTGGTGGTTGTAAAACAGGTGGGGATAGCAGGTATTGCTTAACTTGATCAAAAGCTTTCTGACAATCCTCGTTCCATTTGACCGCTACTCCTTTCCTGAGTAGTTTGAAAATAGGACCACAAGTATCAGCCAACTGATTGATGAATCGGCTGATGTACTGTAGCCTTCCCAGGAAACCCCGAACTTCCTTTTCTGTCTTCGGTGCTGGCATTTCCAGAATGGCTTTGGCTTTTGAAGGGTCAATCTCTATGCCCTTCCGACTGACCATATGCCCCAGAAATACTCCGGATGTAGCTCCAAACAGACATTTTGCCGGGTTGAGCTTTAAATTGTACTTTTGAAGTCTAAGGAAGAACTTCTCAAGTGCTGTTGTATGTTCTTCAGCTGTTTTTGATTTAACAACCATATCGTCCACATACACTTCTACTTCTTTGTAAATCATGTCATGGAAGATGGTCATTGCCATTCTTTGATAGGTTGCCCCGGCATTTTTGAGCCTAAAAGGCATAACCCTGTAGTAGTAGGTTCCCCACTCCGTGATGAATGCCGTTTTGTCTTTGTCTGGCAAATGCATCATTATTTGATTGTATCCGACAGCAAGATCGGTCAAGGAGACCATCTCGTGTCCAGCCATTCGGTCCACCAACAAGTCAATATGCGGCAAGGGGAAGTCGTCCTTCGGACATGCTTTATTCAAGTCCCGGTAATCCACACACATTCGCACCTTTCCATCCTTCTTAGGAACCGGCACTATGTTTGCTAACCAAGTCGGGTAGGCAATGGGTTCTATGAACTTGTTTTCCAATTGCTTAGCTACTTCCTCCTTGATCTTTAAGGACCACTCCGTCTTTAGCCTCCTTAGCTTTTGCTTCACTGGTTTAGCCTCTGGATATACTGGAATTTTGTGCACCACTATTGCTGGGTCAATTCCCGTGATGTCACTTGCCCTCCACATAAAACAATCAGCAAATTTCTTCAAACATTCACTGACCTGTTCCCTGTTCATGCAATCAGATGCAATGTATGTGTGTTCATTTTCTTCTTTGCCGATTATTATTTTTACTTTTTCATTTTTTACTTCATTTATCTGATTATTTTTGCTTGGAAATGCTTGGAAAAATAAACACACGGGGTAATCAAGAATTTGCAGGCCTTTATTACATATGACGGAATCGTCTTCAAAGGTTACATCAAATTTGACATCTGGATCTTCTAGATCCGACACTGACGACTCAGAAGTGGAACTGGTTCTTGACTCGGTTTCCGACTCAGATTCAGACTCAATACAGGACTTGACAACGGACTCTGGTGCTAGGTTTGACTCGGGAAGGGGTTTATCAGCAGTGCGCTCCTCCTCGATGTACCAATTAGTAAGAGGCCCTCTGTTCGGCTTGATCAGGCTGAGCAGATCTTGATTCCCGTCATTTCCTGTGATGACTGCAACCTCATCAAAGAGACTAGGCTGCATGAAGTCTTCGATTTCCAGTTTAGTGATGGTTTCGGGCCCGTTGCCCCAGACATCGGCAAATACTTCTAACCCAGGCAGCATCTTCTTAGCAGTCGGGCAGGGGAATGGCTCCGGGAAGCCACAATAAGGAATTGTTTCTCCCGGTTTACAGAAATAGCTATTCAAAGTCAGATGATATGGCCGCATTTGTATGCCTCCCTTCTTCCTTCGCCTTATCCTTTCAGCGCGGTCTTCCTCGGTAGGCTCATAACCCAGTCCATAAGTTCCTTCATTTACCGGACATTCCCAGGCCTGCAGTACGGGGTATGTTTTTCCTGACCTTGCCATAATCATTCCTGGCAGGTAGGACATCTTCAGCATCAGAGGCACTATGCAGTTTATCTGTACTGTCCCGAAATCAAAGAGAATTCGAGAATTGGCAGGCTTTCCTTCTATGCATTGCACGGTGTCATACTGAAATCCTGAGAGAGGTAGGTTGGCAGTTTCAGGACTGACCTCAAAGAGAGGCTGGCCCTTTGGCTTTTTCAGCTGATTGTAGTCATCCCCTTGGATGGTGACAACTTTATCTTCATAGGGAAACTTGACCTTTTGGTGCAAGGACGAGGGTATTGCCTTGGTGTGGTGTATCCATGGTCTACCTAGAAGCAGATTAAAGCTGGTTGGTACATCAATTACCTGAAACGGAACTTCCATCACAGTTGGCCCAACTGTTAATTTCAGTGTGGCGACCCCCAATACTTCCCTCCGGGTACTGTCGTATGCTTTCACTATTTGATCTGATGGAGTGAAGTCTGTTTCCTCCAACCCTAAACAGCTGGCTACCCTTAGTGGACAGACATTCAGAGCTGACCCATTGTCAATGAGAACCATGGGCACCGTTTTGTCTCTGGTCTGGACTGTGACATACAGAGCATTATTATGACTGCCTCCCTCTTTAGGCAGGTCCTCATCAGAAAACCCGATGCTTTGTACTTTGGATGACTGGGTGAGAGTGGAGACTAGTACTTCAGGGCTAACCTCCACTGACGTCTGTAATTGGCTCAAAGCCTTGCAAAGAGCTTGGCGATGAGGAAAGGATGCTGCCAACAGTTCCCAGATTGATACCCTAGCTTGTGTCTTTTTCAATTGTAAGAGTACCGGGTCCTCTTTTGGCTCCTCTGCCTTCTGGTAGGGCTTGTTGTGGATTTTATCCAAAACCAGTGGCTCATACTGTCTCCCGCTTCTGGTAATAGCATCGACCTCTTCACTTAGGTCGTTCAGATCCAGGACACATATGTTATTCATCTCTAGGAACAGTTCGAAAGGATCGATCAGTTCCTGGTCATCTATAATAGCATTTACCCCATGATTTGGTAAGGGGTTAGTACTAACGTTTGGTTTACTTCTCGGGATGATTGAGCCATTGTCCACCAGATCTTGTATGCGGTTCTTAAGTGTCCAACACGCTTCAGTCTTATGCCCGTACCCCTGATGGTATTCACAGTATTCATCTGCTTTGTAATTCCTTGGTAAAGGATTTGGTGGGGGCCTTGCTTCCAAAGGCTTGATGTAATTTGCTTTGACAGCTTCTCGGAAAACCAAAAGGATTGGCATCCCGAGATCAGTGTATGTTCTTCTTGACTGGCTGCCATTTCTCATGTTCCCCACACGTAACGGGTTAGTGGGGGTAATGCTTGCCACTTCGTGGACTTTGCCAGCTTGGCTGGGTTTCTTGTACTTAGAGGTTCCTGCGTCGTCTTTCAGTTGCCCCATTTGGATCAGGTCTTCTACCTTCGTAGCAGTAGCAATGAGCGACTGAAACGTTGGCAAGTACTGGGTTTGTAACCGTTGTTGGTAGACAGGTTGCAGATTCTTTATTATTATGTCTACCTGTTCTTGTTCTGAAGGCCGGTTAATCATTTGGGCGGCCTTGGCCCTCCACCTCGTAAGGAACGAGGAAAAAGGTTCATTATTTTTCTGCTTAGTAGTCTCTAATTCCCTTCGGGTAACATCCACCTCCATGTTGTAGTGATACTGGGAATTAAATGCATTACAGATATCCTCCCAGGTCTTCATCTTAGACCGATCTAAGCTGACAAACCATCTCAATGCAGCACCAGTGAGAGATTGTTGGAACAACTGAGCAAGGAGCTCACTGCTCAATCCGAATGGGTTAAGGGCACCCACATACATCTTCAGGTGAGTTTTAGGACAAGTGGTTCCATCAAACTTGTCCATGTTGGGCATTTTGAACTTAGTTGGTAATCTGGCTTCAGGGAACAAAGACAAGGAGTCCATGTCCACCACTTCCTTATGGGTCTTGAGGGCAGTGATTGACCTTTCTAAAAGCTCTAGCTTCTCTCTCATTCTCTGAGCTTCCAGCTCAGAAGCAGTTTTGGAGGGTACGTCATCCAAGTTCAAGGCAGGGTTTGTGGGTTCAGCAGCAGCAGGACCCTGATTGGAAGCGGCAGGCCCACTTCCTCCGGCCGAGGCCCCATTTCCGTTACCATTACCATTCCCCAATTCAGCTATCAGGGCAGCCCTTTGAGCGGCCAATGCCTCATTCATTCTGGCCTCCATTCTAGCCTCCAGTTGTTCAATAAGGTTTTGGATGTCAGACAGTGATGCCATTGGTGTAACCGGTGTAGCTGGTGAAGCTGGTGAAGTTGGTGATAGCACTGTAGGTGTGATTGGCACTTGAGTAGGCACTCGGATCGTGGGCACCTGTAAGGATAAGGGTAGTTGGATTAGGTATAGTGTTTGGTGTATCATGGGAGTGATATGAGGTAGATTGACTCTTTGTCCAACTGTGCATGATTGAAGATAAAAGGTGTTTTCTGCTCTCTTTGTGTTTACCCAAATGTTTATGGTATGCCATGAATGCGCACAACAACACACCATAATCTGTTTATGATATGATTTTCATCATTGGGTGCATACAGTCCTGAAGGATAGGTTCTATAGGCTATGACACAAATAGAGAATAGGCTTATAAAGGGACCCTTGAGCCTTGAGCATGGATATACCTAACCACATGTGAAACAAAGAGTTTCGCGTGGGTCCAACGGTACGCATGCCCATAGGCCATCCCCAAAAGGATTAGGGATGGTTTGCGGCAACAGGGAGGACGCTTTGGCTGTCCGTCGACATAATCAAGGAGACCTGCCGATCAGCGCTACTTGCTATCCAGACTCAGAAGTTTGAACAGAGAGAGAAGAAATTCATTTGAAATTCATTTTTTATGCAATGGAGAAAAGGATTCTCAATTCGTGCAAATAAATCAACAAATTAAAATGTCTTAATCAATTTGTACAACTTGAGTTTAAATTCCTCATCTCGTATTCTTAAAGAAAGAATACTCGATTTGTGCTAAGGTACCCTGCAAAACAAAGTATTGTAAAATAATGCCCTAAAGAAGGACAGGTTAGTTTACACAACAATAGTAGTCCACTTTATGCAAAATGATTGCATTACTTTCCCCAGCAGAGTCGCCAAACTGTGAACCCCTCCCCAAAATGTCATAGGCATGTGAATGCATGTGACATAAGGAAGAAATGCACGTGAATGTATGAGTCGCCACCTTGTTTAATTGTTTTAGGGTAAACTAGGAAAAACCCTAAGTGACTCCAATTTTAATTAACCTAGTTACTAGATTAATTAGCCCAATGTCTAAGGCAAGGTCTTTGAACCCGAGGTGGATCCCGAGACTATGTCATGCTGATGAAACTAACCTAAGAATGAATGTTTTGCAAGGAAGATGAAATAATTTAGACCAATGAAAAAGATGTTTATGTGATTCAACTTGCCGCCCGGGGTTAGATCCCGAACGTGCCTACGTACTTCCGTTTGAATGGAAGATCAAAGTCAACGTAGTTCGATAGGCCTCTTTTAGAGGGCTTTGAATGGGATGCTTTATGCATGAGTGTGTGTATGCTTTGTGCATTTTGTTTAGGCATTGTGCCAAAGGATTGATTGTTTTAGGCATTTTGCCAAAAGGTTGATTGGTTTGATTTTAGGCATTTGATGCCAAAAATGTTGATTTTGATGGCTTTTAGCCAAAAGATTGATTGAGGCAATTTGATTGCCAAAATGACTGATTTTAGGCGATTGTAGCCAAAATGATTGATTTTAAGGCTTTTAGCCAAAAAGAGTGATTTAGGCAATTTGATTGCCAAAATGATTGATTTTAGGCGATTGTCGCCAAAATGATTGATTTTAAGGCTTTTAAAGCCAAAAAGATTGATTTAGTTTTAAGGCATTTTGCCAAAAATTTGATTTAAGCGTTTTATTGCTAAAAAAAAATAACTGATCTTACTTATTGGCAATTTGTTTACCAAAAGTAATTAATCAAACTGCAATGTAGGCAATTTAATGCCAAAAGAACGTGAATAATTTAGGCTACTTAGTCACAATTATTGATGAACTGGACTTAAGCCGAAAAAATTGTTCGAAATAAAGGCAATCATACCATAGCCATTAATAGACTAGATATTTTAAGCCAATATTGTCGGATTTAGGCTTTAATACCACGATTATTAATTAACCGGGCATTTAGCTTAATCATACTTTAATTGAGGCAATTTACTTGCCTATATGATGACATGAATGCATTTATGCAGTTGTAGAATTAAAAGGAGTAGAAGAGAAGCATGCATGAAGTGCTAAAATTAAATAGGCGGAGTTTTGTTTACGTACCTGATTTAATCGTCGACCGCTTCTTAACTCCAGGTTAAGCTCCTCGTTAAGGGAATTAATTTTAATTTAATTTTAAGTGACCAAATATCACAACAATAAAATGAAATTAAAATTAAAAAATGCAAGAAAGCAGTAAAGAATCGCAAAGAGCGTAGGGGGAAGGAGCGTCCGTCAACACAGACTGAGTGAGTAAAAAAGGAGGCCCGAGGCCTGTATTTATAGGCGCAAAACGGACTGTTTCCGGTGGCTGGGTCGCCGGATGGACCGCCGGCTCGGCGGCCCGCCCGGCGGCCGGGCCGCCGGCTGAGCCGCCGGATCGGCGGCTCTCCCGGCGGCCGGGCCGCCGGGTCTCGGCGGTCGGGCCGCCGGGTCTCGGCGGTCGGGCCGCCGGCTGAGCCGCCGGATCGGCGGCCCTCCCGGCGGCCGGGCCGCCGGTTCGTCGGCGGCCTGCCCGGCGGCTGGGCCGCCGGGATGGGCCGCCGGCTCGGCGGCTGGGCCGCCGGGTCGGCGGCCTTCCCGGCGGCTGAGCCGCCGGGATGGGCCGCCGGCTCGGTGGCTGGCTCCGGTGGCTGAGCCACCGGGGCAGGCAGGTTTATTCCGAGGGCTTTTCCGGGAGTTCCGGACCTCCAAAAAATATTCCGAGACCAGTTCCGAGATCCTCGTAATTTTCCGGACGTTTCAAGTACCATATTGGCATATTTCCGATGAACTTCCCGAATGGCCTTCGGTCCGGCCGGACTGTTTGCAGTCCGAAAAAACTGGCTCTTTGAGCCTCAAAATTTGAGTATTCACAAGGATTAAAATCTACTTAACGACGTGGAGCTAAAGTAAATTAAAACTGGGAGATAGTTGCGTCACGCAGCTGTCCTACAAAGAATAGGTGCGTGACGCAACTCTTGTCTCTTATTCTGGAATTTATAACAGTTGCGTCACGCAGCTGTTCTATGAAGAACAGTCGCGTGACGGAACTCCAGTTATGATCCTGTAGACTAGAATAGTCGCGTCACGCAGCTGTTCTATGGAGAACAGTCGCGTGGCGGAACTTCTAGCTACGTGGCGGAGCTGTTCATAGTTTATTTAAAACACTCAGACATATTAATTATTTATTTACAATGAAACACTAAACAGAGTATAAAAACAAAATAAAAATTGAATATGCGAACAGTTGCGTTACGCAGGTGGTCTAACCCAAAATAAAGGATTTTGGACACGAACAGTCGGGTCACGCAGGTAGTAGCTGCGTGACGCGGCTGCTCTGGTCCGCAACTACCTTTCAAACCTTCTTTTTTATGTGTTCTTTTTGTTTACAGTGATTAAAACCAACCCAAAAGAGTTCAACAATGGGCAAACTTGCGTTTTATCAATAACAATTCAACCAAACAATGTGAAAATGAGATTTTAAGAGATAGAATACTAAAAAAAACGAAAAAGAAAAGTTAGAATCGTTACCTAGCCCTCAGATTTGAGGATTGCATACGCTGATATTGATTTCAGAGATAATGTTTCACACCCCCAGGAGCACAATCACCAAGTTCTTTCACGAAAATAAAATGGTTTTCCTCTTTTTTCCTCTTTTTTATCTTTTTGTATTATCTTTCTTTGATCTTAAATCTAGATATCTATGACTTGATCTACCTCAAGTTTACTTAGTCGAGTTCTTGAGGAAGAGCTTTAGTCGTTTTTTAGATACCTAAACTCAGGAAGTTGTATTTCTTAGAGGAAAATAAGAGCAAAGTGTCAAAAGTGCCAAAAAGTCCCGTTTTTGCTGTAAAATGTTGTATTTATATGGCTAGGGCAACAGAGCAGTCGCGTCACGCGGGTAGAAGCTGCGTGACGCACCCGTAAACCTGCGTGACGCGACTTACTTTTCGTACAGTTGCCGCGTATCCATACAAACAGTGCAGGCTGTTGCACGGGCGCACGCCAGAGGTGTCAGTCCTGTTAGAGCTGCGTGACGCAGCTAAGAGTGCCGTCACACAGGTACTAGCTGCGTGACGCAGCCCTAACACGGGTCAGGCTCCTTTGGGCGGTTTGGTTCAAACACTTCCGGTTTATTGTGAAACCTTATCCTTTGTCCTCATATCATAATCGGGTCAGGTGGAGGCATAAAATCACGCGTCAACAGTTTGCCCCCCACTTTATCATTAATTATATAAACGATTAATGTTAAAGTGGTCCATTGACGCGCCTTCTATCAGGCAATCCTCTCGAAGCTCGGTTTGATCGGCTTGGAAAGATGCTGAATCAACCAACTGGTCACCTCCTAAGCTCGGTTTGATTGGCTTCGTCGGTTTCCATCCAACATGTGAATGACTTCAAAGCTCGGTTTGATCGGCTTGGAAGACACCTTCGGGGCTCAGCTTGACCGGCCTGAAGGGTTTTGAAGATTTGGTCACCTTCTCAGCTCGGTTTGATCGGCTTAGTCGGTTTCCACAGAATCTGAAGAGACATCTTCGAAGCTCGGTTTGATTGGCTCGAAAATGTTGATTTGGTAACAAAGTCTTCGAAGCTCGGTTCGATCGGCTTGAAAGGCTTTGATCTGACCACCTCCTCAGCTCGGTTTGATTTGCTTTGTCGGCTCCAGTCAGTTTTGAAAGGACATCTTCGAGGCTCAGTTTGATCGGCTCGAAAAATGTTGATTTGACCCTGGTCAACTTCGCAACTCAACATCATTGACTGGGGAAGAAATCCCGAACAGCTTCGCAATACATCATCACTGGTCGGAAATTGAAATTGTTCTGATTAGCTTCGCAATACACCATCACTAACCAGAAGGACCTATCGGCTTCGAAAAACCATCACCGGTTGGCCTGAAAAATTGTTCACCAGAAGAAAAAGAGCAATGTCCGTGTATGAACAGACTTTGCCTTCTGTTAGAAAAATATCGGAACATCCTATGTTCCCATGCATTTCTTATGAAAAATTTGCAACAATTTTAACAGAGAATTTGTTAGCTGTATTTTCAAGTGTACCTTTTATGATATAGTGATCGAAAGAAAACTTACCTAAAGGTAATCTGGCCGTTTGATGTTCTTGCCCCCTGTGTGGTGAGTAAACAAAAGTCGCTAAAGTGTACGGGCCGCGCATTGACGTCGGATTGCCGAAACGGACCATTACGGGCTTTTGGAACGGACTGCGCAGGCTTATTGGGCGTTGAAAGAAGATGATGGGCCCATCGGTCCTTTTAGACTCGGAAGAATGGGCTTGGGCCCAGATATTTACTATAAGTAATTTCCTTCGTAACCGATCCATTTTCACTTATTCACAAACCCTAAGCAATAGAAAATTCTCTGAACTTTCAACTGAACAAGATGTCTCAGCTTCCTGAAATCCCTGCTTCCGCCTACACTCGAGAGATGGAGACTCTCGGGGCCCTACCCTATATCCCCACATTCGATGGCGAGCCGGTGTCGGTGAGCCGAAATCCGCTGACCCCCGGGACGCGGCCGTTGCAGCTTCTTTCGTTGCCGGGTACAGAGTATCCAATCCGGTACGAGACGAGTCGGATGCGCGGCTTTCGATCCGAGGTAAGTAAAAATTTCCTTAATTTTGTTGTTTTTACTGCTTTTGATCTGTAGCTGTAGTAGACACACTGCTTTTTTGTGTTTGTGCCTGCGTCAACAGTCGCGTCACGCAGGTAGGAGTCGCGTGGCGTGGCTGTTCTTGAATGAACAGTTGTTAGTCTTATATTTATTGAAATTGAAACTTTCTTACAGGTGAATCTGGGCAAGGCCCATTCGGGCGGATCAGCCACTGATGCTTCTGCCTTCTGGGACTTATTGAACCCTCCTATGTGAGCTCGGGTCGTCGCTGCAGGATTCAGAGACTACGCCGCCAGACTGTGCCGTACGCAGCCTCGTTTCCCGCCCGCTATGCGATATGCATTGATGGAGCGGTGGAACGACTGCACGCACACTTTCGTGTTCGGGTTTGGAGAGATGACCCTCACACCTGTGGACTATGCTGCCATCACCGGCCTTCGCTTCACTGGCCCGGTTCCTCCGCTAGACGCTCGGTATCAAACGGCTGCTATCGGAGCTCAGCTAGTCCGTTCCCTACTCGGTGTTACGACACAGACCCGATACACTGTGCAGGGGTGTATGTCTTATGAGATGGTCTTCAGGTTCTGGGCCGAGAGGATCAGGACCCGCTTGGAGGCTTGGAGGGAGTTGCTGGAGGAGGCCCGACCTGCTGCTCCTGCATATACTAGGGAGGAGAGGGACCAGGCTGCTCGGTCCTTCTTGTTCTATATCATTTCCTCCCAGCTACTATGTACCTCCCAGAATAAGGGAGACCCTGCGGTGCTGGCATGTCTTCGGGATCTGAGCCAGGTCGGGTCCTTCAACTGGGCCACACTCGGTTTGGCTCATCTCTATCACGGTCTGGACGTCTGGACCCGTGGTAGCAGTGAGTCGAACTGGCTGTTCATCCGGTCTTTGGAGGTAACACACTTTCACTCTTAACTTTTTTTTTTATCTGCCATTCTTAACTGTTCAACTAACTGATGTTGTTTTCTGTCTCTGTTACAGGTGTGGTCCTACGAGTACTGCATCTATTCGGGCAGTCCGAGCGGTGACTCTCCCGTTGAGTCCAGGAGGATTCCCCGCTATCTGGCCCACTGCCATCACACTTACGCCAGTGGCGAGGATCCCGAGTACTGGCGAAGCTTCCTTAATGACCGGGAGCTGTCTGATGTGAGTACAGAAAGAACCTCTGAATCTTCAACTTATCTTCTTTTTCAATATACAACAAATGTTGATTTCTTATTCTTTTGTAGTTGTCCCTGACTCCATGGGATTGCGAGGCTTGGAGGACCTACCCGGGCCGGGAGGTGGCTGAGTTGCATACCCGGTCGAGGTTGCTGATGCGGGGATACTGGGCTGACCGTTATTTTCTTGGAGAGAGAGTTTTTGACACTCCGATAGCTCCATCACAACGGAGGGTACCTCATGCCCCTCCTCGGCATATGTGTCTCTTGGAGGGCTTGACCCGGGAGGACTTGGAGGTAGAGTACAGAGGCTTCTCGGTGAATGAATTCCTGTCCGCCGGCGACTTCCCCTCTTACTTTGCCTCTCGGATGCAGGCGCGGCTTCCCGAGGTTCTCGAGTACACCCAGGTAACTCATCTGATCTTCTGCTTATTTACTGTTATTACTATTCTCGCTGTTTCAAACCACTGATGCCATTACTCTCTATAACTTAATGTAGGAGCAGAAGACGCACAAGACTGCGGCTCACTACCAAGCTGAGGCAGCAGCTGAGGCGGGTGGCGCGGCGGCTCCGGCTGGACCGGCCGGTGCAGTGCTGGGTGACGTCCCGTTCCCACCGGATATGGAGGTGGTATTGGACCCTAGTCTAGGTTTGGGATCTGGCGTCGTCATTCCTGCTGATCTTCGACAGGCTCCTCCTCTGGTGCAGTTGGACCCTGAGTAATCTTTTAACGGATATTCCTTGTTTGCAGGTGCCGGCCCAGAGGTATCAGGAGATATGCCAGCGGTTCGGGTTTGCCCGATCCTACATCGGCCGGCTTTACTCCGAGCGGCACGAGCTGGTATGAACTTTACACATATTTACCTTTTGGCTTCTTATTATGTTGGTAGATTTTCTTACACATGCTTGCCTTTACAGGAGCTGGAGAACGGGAGGCGGCGGAGGCATCAGTCCCGTCAGTCTAGTGCCGTGAGCCGGCTTCAGGCAGAGGTGGAGCGGCTTCGGACGAGATTAGAGGTCGAGGGCATCCCACTGTTGCTGGTCCTAGCCGTAGGCGGCGGTAGTCTTGCTGCACATCTCCTCCATATAAATGTCATGTCATGAGGGTTAAGAGAATTGGTTAATGACAATGAAAATCAAGATATGGTCTGTTCAATTATTAACTTGATGGTTAAATTAGTGAGTTGGATAAATATTAATGAATATGGTTATGTCAGCATTTTAATATTAAGAAAAGAATACCTATGAAAGTTGAAAGGAATATGACTTGACATGACCTAGAAGAGACTTAAAATTTGGGTTATTATTAATTGGTGATTTTTTTAAGAAACTATTGACTTCTAAGACTTAATGAAAATGGAGGTAATGAGTATCAAGCTATAGACTTGTACATTTTGGGATTCGATAAGTGAAGTGTGAATTGATAAGAATAATGATTTGAGGTGATCTTATCCTGCTTAAACAGAATTGATCTATGCCAAAATAATCAAATATATGTAAGTAATCATTGTTAAGATGGAAGGATGTAGTGTGATATTTAAAGGAGTTGTTTACTAGACATGAAAGTTTTATGGGGTTACATGAAATCACTATAATCTTAGGAATATGATATAACTTGATCAATTTCGGTTGGTGTTATAGGTCAAGCCTTCTTAAATAAATGAGCAAGTGGGTATAGTGTACATATGGAGCATTTTCACAAGCTATATTAAAATCATCTTGTTGCATTCATGTGTATAGACTTCACTCTTGCATTTAAGTGGGTGGTACCATGTAACACCCTCCGCCGAGTCCTGTGAGACCCGACGACGGATGCCACATTCGGTGCCGGAGACACCGTCTTAACTTAACATACAAATCATTAAATAAGATTATGAATTAGAAGTAATTGAGTATTCACAAGTGTAGCGAGTAATTTTTTTTTAATTCGATAATCATTTCATTTCGTTTTCATCTCTTTTTTTTTTTTTTTTTTTTTGAAAAATAGATTGGGAAAAATCCTACATAAATACTGTAAGAATTTCCCTTTTAAAAACTGAGCTCGCCAAACATGTGAATACAAAACACACCTAATTAAACTCCAAACTCCCAACATCTCCACATAATCATCATAACACAACAACACTTCTATATTTTCATAATTATATAAATCCTCAATAGCAGTTTAATATTCATCAATTAATTGCATTCAGTATATATATCAAGTCTTAATAAACTAATCATACCAACTCTCTTGAAATATTTTATATTCAATCATTTAATGAATCTTATGCTTATCTCCGAATATAGACACCAACATAATTGCTAATTACATGCTTAAGTTATAATTCAAATAATACAATCTCTGAAAATATAATATATATACATGCCATAGTTCTTAAGTACATAAATCTCAATCTACTACTGCCACAATAGTCACTTCTGCCCTGATGCTACACTTTTAGTCTTCAAGCAGCAACCACAGTCTTTAACCTGCGCGTGATAAAAATCAACGCGCTGAGTATAAAACTCAGTGGTGCTCATAATTCACATACTTACTAAAGTTGTGATGAAAACTTACTTAAAACACAAATGACATAAAATCATTAAATTTCAACATACATGTACATTTATAGCAAAAGAAATGTCAAATAAACTATTAATTAATAACATAAAGAATTTAATTCTTTCAACTCATAAATTCATTACTTGCACATTTATTATACCAATACATATACTATTTATTTGTAAAACTATGTACCGGAATATCATGCTTTGAAAATTCATTTGATAACATAATCATTAATTTCCAAAGTAAGGTTTACTAAAATAATATGATCTCATTCGTTTAATTCAAATACTTTGAAAGTAATAAGACAATTATAAATACAAATATGTTAATTCTTTAGTTAAGGCTCGTACTAATACAGAATTAACATAAGCAGATCTGATCGTGGCCTATGAAAGCACCACCGTGGCCTATGAAAGCACCACCCCCATCACACAATCGTAGCCTATGAAAGCACCACCGTGGCCTATGAAAGCACCACCCCCATCACACAAATAAGCGCGTCTGCCTATTTATAAGGGCTGATAACCCTAGCATATGATCATAGCTTCACATAACAAAATCAATCTCATCATACCACGTTTCAATCATGCATAGTAGAGCCCAAATCAAAACCATTCTTTCACAAAAGCAATAATTCTTAATCAAAAACTCTTCAGTACTTAATACCCATCACTTCAAAATTTCTCAACTTACAACTTACAAAAATTACCACATTCTTCAAAGGAAATATTGAAAATATATATAGATATATATACTTAATATAGGAAAATTTCTCATAAATTCCTTTTCTTTTAAAACTTTCTTAACATCATAATGAAATTTATCATAAGAAACTTCTTATCATATAAAATCATACTTATATCATACTTATACTATACAAAAAAAAAAAAAATAATTAAGTAAGCCTTACCACCCTAGAGTGGTTTGGCCTCTTAATGAAAACCAAGGGGAGGAATTTCCTTCTCCAACCAAGCATACTAACATAACTCTTATGCACCAAGGTATCCATTTCTATCCTCATCATGCATTATCTAAACTAATTCCACACTTTATCCCAAAATTTCCAACAATTTTTCCCATTTATATCCATTTAAACATATCCACAATACCACTTTTCAACCTTATATCTTATTTTTGTCAAATCAATCCTCAAACATACAAATAATCAAGAGAACCTCATCACACATGATTCATACATACATTTATCCAAATAAACCTATAAGTCAAGGCATAGGAAATTTTCAGCATTAAAATAACCTTGACCTTTGCTGTGTTTTTAAGACATAACTTGAGTTATGGGTCTCCAAATTGACTGAAATTAGATTAATTAGAAAGCTAAGATAGAATGATACAAATGTTATGAAGGGACCACAGCCCAGATCAATGCGTAACGTGGTAAACAGAAGCTAGGAACACAGACCAACAGTCCAGACCCGATTCAGCAGAACTAAGTCCAATGTTTATTGAATTCCTACTTAACCAAACACTCAAATTTAACCAATCCAGAACCATGGAAGTCTCAAGACACAGGGAAACAACTTTCATGAAGACCTCAGAACCAAATCTTGTCATTATAGTGGTCAAAATGGGCACTCAATTCAGTGATGCATGTGGCCCGACATAACAGAGTCAATTTAGGTATTTCAGCCATAAGTTGAGCTATGTATCTCCAAATTGGGCACAAGAGGATGGGTTGGAAAGCTAAGAAGTAGACCTACAACTTTCATGAAGGACTCAGACACAAATGGACAATAGAAATGGTCAATAACTAGTCCTTAATCGCACCCAATAAAACTTTTTCCAAAATTCAGCTCACTTTAACCATGAAAAAAAAACATGAACAACAAAGATACAAGGTAGAGATTTCTACCACATACTAAATACTCATCAAACATCACCCAAGAGCATGTTATTGCAACCAAAGTTCAACAAATCAATCATTTCATACAAAATCCCAAAATACATGTATGATAGCATAAATGCACAAAATCAAAAATTCAAGTAAGGTAAGTGTGTTTATGAACACTAACCTTAAAAATAAGCTTTAGCATGCTTAAATTAAAGCTTTCTAAGCTCTAACTCTGCCTTTACTCCATGGTAGAGGTTTCCCCAACCTTTGGCTTAAGTAGACAATCTCCAAATTTCTTGAAACTAATCACCACAAATCACTTCTCAAGCTTAATTCTCTAAGATTAATTACTTAAATCAAGTTGGGTGGGTTTAATTTGGTGGATTTCACAAGTAAGAAGTGAAGAAAAACAAAGAAGAGAAGAAGAAGAGGAAGTGGCGTTGAAGAGAAGAAGAAGAAGAGAAAAAGTGGTTGCTCAATAATTGAAGTTGACCTTATAAAGTGATCAAAGGGTATTTTGGTCTTTTCCCCATAATTGATGGCTAAGATTAAGCTCATCTAATGGCTAAAAATATTCTCCAATTCAATTCCTTCACAATATTATTTATCTCTACAAATTTCTCAAATTACTCCATAAAAATTATTCCTCAAATTTCCTTAATTAATAAAGCATCATAATTCACTATTCACTAATTATCTAAATTCTCCAAAAATATTCATTACTTACTTTCTACCCATAAAAATCATGCATACATACTCCAAAAATATTAAAGAAAATATAAAACGTATATAGTAATTTTCCGGACCAAAATAATACCGACTCCCGGACCGGTAGTACTATTCACAGACCGGTGGTACTATTCATAGACTGGTAAATCACTACCCTTTCATAATTAATCATACTCAATATCTTCCTCGGATCTAAATAAAATATTATCCCCCTTTCTGTAGCACCATTCATGACCCGATAAAATAATATTATTTTAAGATTCGAAAATTTTGGGGCGTTACAGCTCTACCCCTCTTAAGAAAATTTCGTCCTCGAAATTGAATTGAAGCAACTACTAAAAATCTTATAATTCCCTTTTGTCTCCTATAAATTCTTCTCAAAAAGAATTAATACTTAATATCCTTAGGATCTATGAAGAGTTCGCCATAACGAATGATTTACATACAGACATAATCATCCAAATTAATAATCGAGATTTCTAATTCAATAACCATATCATAATCTCATCATTCATCCAAACTATATAGATCCTTCAAAATCCCTCTTTACTCTTCCATAGAATCACTTAATAACTTCTTTCATTCCCTCTAGCATGCAATTCAGGGACCATATGCAAAAATCAAGGGTTATGCTTTAAGGTTTAATACTTAAATCCACATAACCAAATCACAGATAACATGCATTAACTCACAAATGAATATACATATATATATCATAATACTTAGATTCATATGGTAGTACCCACTTAAATGCAAGAGTGAAGTCCACACACATGAATGTAACAAGATGATTTTAATATAGCTTGTGAAAATACTCCATATGTACACTATACCCACTTGCTCATTTATTTAAGAAGGCTTGACCTATAACACCAACCGAAATTTATCACGTTCTATCATATTCCTAAGATTATAGTGATTTCGTATAACCCTAAAAAACTTTCATGTCTAGTAAACAACTCCTTTAAATATCACACTACATCCTTCCATCTTAACAATAAGTACTTACATATATTTGATTATTTTGGCATAGAAATCAGTTCTGTTTAAGCAGGATAAGATCACCTCAAATCATTATTCTTATCAATTCACACTTAACTTATAGAATCCCAAAATGTACAAGTCTATAGCTTGATACTCATTACCTCCATTTTCATCAATTCTTAGAAGTCAATGGTTTCTTAAAAAAAAAATCACCAATTAATAATAATCCAAATTTTAAGTCTCTTCTAGGTCATGTCAAGTCATATTCCTTTCAACTTTCATAGGTATTCTTTTCTTCATATTAAAATGCTGACATAACCATATTCATTAATATGTATCCAGCTCACTAATTTAAACATCAATTTAATAATTGAACAGACCATATCTTGATTCTCATTGTCATTAATCAATTCTCTTAACCCTCATGACATGATTTATATAGCATAATCATCTTACATTTTCTTAAAGAAATCATTCACTTTTCTAACATCATAACATCTCACACTAATCCAATATCTCTGCTTATAATTCATATAGCATCTAGAATTCAATAGGTTCTTTAAACATCAAAAGACAATATCATAGAATTCAATGCTTACTTATTCTATGCTACACTATAAGGTGCCACAATTATACGAGCTCCAAAATTTGCACATAAGGATTAAAACAATTTAATTCTTACTAAAAACAATAATTTAATTTTTTTTTATCAGCATAACAATCCATATTATCCACAAAATCCATATATATTTCATAAATGGCTTATGAGAAACTAAGCATACTTTTACTCCACAAAATATTATCATCTCCTATAAATATTAATCATTTATCACATTCCAAGTGAACGACCTCAAAGTATATATCGATTAGGTCTCGTAAATTACACTTGTGCAATAATACTACATACTCTTTTTACATCACTCAAAGAAGTAGTTATCCTTAAAATCATAAATACTCTCCAGCCAAAAATCCATGCAAATCTCATCAAAATGCATATACTAGCATCACACTTCAATCATGTAAAATCCAATGTGCGCAAGTTCAAATCATATAGTTCATTTACTTGGTAATTCTAGCAACTCATTACCAACATATCTTTCACTGGGTATATATGTACATATGTTCATGCTTATGTATGCACATCACATGCCTAGATCTCATGCAAGTGTTATCTATGTACATACAAATTCACAAGTCAACACACTTCATAAACACATGAATAATCTACGCATGTAAATTCATTTTCATTTACACAACAATATTTTCATCTTTCAAACTCTTTGTAAAATTACACTTGAAAATCAAATCTTCTTATATCCAAATATCAAGGAAGGGAAAAATTTCATAATGAAAATCAATCATTCAATAGCATGGTAAAAAGATACATTTCTTAAACATTTAAGTTACATAAACTTTCTTTATCACACATTCATACTATTTATGTTATAAATGTAAATCAATTCCAAAGTCAAAATTCACAAGTTTCAAATCAAATCTCCAAGCTATTCAAAGCACATGGAAATCCTACCAACTCAAAGGAGAGGAGGAAACAAATCCTTTAATGCCTCAAGAAAATCATCACATCTCTCAAAGATCTATCCTTAGCTTTTAAAATTTCTCCAAAGAGTAACTCTATCAACTATCCGAAAGGATACAATTAAAAATCATTAATGTCAACCTTTACACATGCTACCAAGTATGACATTGCTCTCCAATAATAGGTCAAACTACTATCATGATCCAAAACATTTATCCACATTCTATCTCCAATACTAATTCATAGAAGATCCACTATAGAGTCAAATTACTTATCAAACATATATAACATATATCTTCACTTAATTACTTATATTCCTTAAATCAAACATAAACCTAGAACCGCCTAAACCTATGCTCTGATACCACTAAATGTAACACCCTCCGCCGAGTCCCGTGAGACCCGACGATGGATGCCACATTCGTTGCCGGAGACACCGTCTTAACTTAACATACAAATCATTAAATAAGATTATGAATTAGAAGTAATTGAGTATTCACAAGTGTAGCGAGTAATTTTTTTTTAATTAGATAATCATTTCATTTCGCTTTCATCTCTTTTTTTTTTTTTTTTGAAAAATAGATTGGGAAAAATCCTACATAAATACTGTAAGAATTTCCCTTTTAAAAACTGAGCTCGCCAAACATGTGAATACAAAACACTCCCAATTAAACTCCAAACTCCCAACATCTCCACATAATCATCATAACACAACAACACTTCTATATTTTCATAATTATATAAATCCTCAATAGCAGTTTAATATTCATCAATTAATTGCATTCAGTATATATATCAAGTCTTAATAAACTAATCATACCAATTCTCTTGAAATATTTTATATTCAATCATTTAATGAATCTTATGCTTATCTCCGAATATAGACACCAACATAATTGCTAATTACATGCTTAAGTTATAATTCAAATAATACAATCTCTGAAAATATAATACTTATACATGCCATAGTTCTTAAGTACATAAATCTCAATCTACTACTGCCACAATAGTCACTTCTGCCCTTATGCTACTCTTCTAGTCTTCAAGCAGCAACCACAGTCTTTAACCTGCGCGTGATAAAAATCAATGCGCTGAGTATAAAACTCAGTGGTGCTCATAATTCACATACTTACTAAAGTTGTGATGACAACTTACTTAAAACACAAATGACATAAAATCATTAAATTTCAACATACATGTACATTTATAGCAAAAGAAATATCAAATAAACTATTAATTAATAACATAAAGAATTTAATTCTTTCAACTCATAAATTCATTACTTGCACATTTATTATACCAATACATATACTATTTATTTGTAAAACCATGTACCGGAATATTATGGTTTGAAAATTCATTTGATAACATAATCATTAATTTCCAAAGTAAGGTTTACTAAAATAATATGATCTCATTCGTTAATTCAAATACTTTGAAAGTAATAAGACGATTATAAATACAAATATGTTAATTCTTTAGTTAAGGCTCCTACTAATACAGAATGAACATAAACAGATCTGATCGTGGCCTATGAAAGCACCACCGTGGCCTATGAAAGCACCACCCCCATCACACAATCGTGGCCTATGAAAGCACCACCGTGGCCTATAAAAGCACCACCCCCATCACATAAATAAGCGCGTCTGCCTATTTATAAGGGCTGATAACCCTAGCATATGATCATAGTTTCACATAACAAAATCAATCTCATCATACCACGTTTCAATCATGCATAGTAGAGCCCAAATCAAAACCATTCTTTCACAAAAGCAATAATTCTTAATCAAAAACTCTTCAGTAATTAATACCCATCACTTCAAAATTTCTTAACTTACAACTTACAAAAATTACCACATTCTTCAAAGGAAATATTGAAAATATATATAGATATATATACTTAATATAGGAAAATTTCTCATAAATTCCTTTTCTTTTAAAACTTTCTTAACATCATAATGAAATTTATCATAAGAAACTTCTTATCATATAAAATCATACTTAAGTCATACTTATACTATACAAAAAAAAAAAAAAAAATTAAGTAAGCCTTACCACCCTAGAGTGGTTTGGCCTCTTAATGAAAACCAAGGGGAGGAATTTCCTTCTCCAACCAAGCATACTAACATAACTCTTATGCACCAAGGTATCCATTTCTATCCTCATCATGCATTATCTAAACTAATTCCACACTTTATCCCAAAATTTCCAACAATTTTTCCCATTTATATCCATTTAAACATATCCACAATACCACTTTTCAACCTTATATCTTATTTTTGTCAAATCAATCCTCAAACATACAAATAATCAAGAGAACCTCATCACACATGATTCATACATACATTTATCCAAATAAACCTATAAGTCAAGGCATAGGAAATTTCCAGCATTAAAATAACCTTGACCTTTGCTGTGTGTTTAAGACATAACTTGAGTTATAGGTCTCCAAATTGACTGAAATTAGATTCATTAGAAAGCTAAGATAAAATGATACAAATGTTATGAAGGGATCACAGCCCCGATCAATGCGTAAGGTGGTAAACAGAAGCTAGGAACACAGACCAACAGTCCAGACCCGATTCAGCAGAACTAAGTCCAATGTTTATTGAATTCCTACTTAACCAAACACTCAAATTAAACCAATCCAGAACCATGGAAGTCTCAAGACACAGGGAAACAACTTTCATGAAGACCTCAGAAACAAATCTTGTCATTATAGTGGTCAAAATGGGCACTCAATTCAGTGATGCATGTGGCCCGGCATAACAGAGTCAATTTAGGTATTTCAGCCATAAGTTGAGCTATGTATCTCCAAATTGGACAAAAGAGGATGGGTTGGAAAGCTAAGAAGTAGACCTACAACTTTCATGAAGGACTCAGACACAAATGGAAAATACAAATGGTCGAGAACTAGTCCTTAATCTAACCCAATAACACTTTTTCCAAAATTCAGCTTACTTTAACCATGAAAAAAAAACATGAACAACAAAGATACAAGGTAGAGATTTCTACCACATACTAAATACTCATCAAACATCACCCAAGAGCATGTTATTGCAACCAAAGTTCAACAAATCAATCATTTCATACAAAATCCCAAAATACATGTATGATAGCATAAATGCACAAAATCAAAAATTCAAGTAAGGTAAGTGTGTTTATGAACACTAACCTTAAAAATAAGCTTTAGCATGCTTAAATTAAAGCTTTCTAAGCTCTAACTTTGCCTTTACTCCATGGTAGAGGTTTCCCCAACCTTTGGCTTAAGTAGACAATCTCCAAATTTCTTGAAACTAATCACCACAAATCACTTCTCAAGCTTAATTCTCTAAGATTAATTACTTAAATCAAGTTGGGTGGGTTTAATTTGGTGGATTTAACAAGTAAGAAGTGAAGAAAAACAAAGAAGAGAAGAAGAAGAGGAAGTGGCGTTGAAGAGAAGAAGAAGAAGAGAAAAAGTGGTTGCTCAATAATTGAAGTTGACCTTATAAAGTGATCAAAGGGTATTTTGGTCTTTTCCCCATAATTGGATGGCTAAGATTAAGCTCATCTAATGGCTAAAAATATTCTCCAATTCAATTCCTTCACAATATTATTTATCTCTACAAATTTCTCAAATTACTCCATAAAAATTATTCCTCAAATTTCCTTAATTAATAAAGCATCATAATTCACTATTCACTAATTATCTAAATTCTCCAAAAATATTCATTACTTACTTTCTACCCATAAAAATCATGCATACATACTCCAAAAATATTAAAGAAAATATAAAACGTATATAGTAATTTTTTCGGACCAAAATAATACCGACTCCCGGACCGGTAGTACTATTCACAGACCATTGGTACTATTCATAGACTGGTAAATCACTACCCATTCATAATTAATCATATTCAATATCTTTCTCGGATCTAAATAAAATATTATCCCCCTTTCTGTAGCACCATTCATGACCCGATAAAATAATATTATTTTAAGATTCGAAAATTTTGAGGCGTTACATACCATATGAATCTAAGTATTATGATAGATATATGTATATTCATTTGTGAGTTAATGCATGTGATCTGTGATTTGGTTATGTGGATTTGAGTATTAAACCTTAAAGCATAACCCTTGATTTTTACATATGGTCCCTGAATTGCATGTTAGAGGGAATGAAAGATGTTATTAAGTGATTCAATGGAAGAGTAAAGAGAGATTTTGAAGGATCTATATAGTTTGGATGAATGATGAGATTATGATATGGTTATTGAATTAGAAATCTTGATTCTTAATTTGGATAATTATGTTTGTATGTAAATCATTCGCTATGGAGAACTCTTCATAGATCCTAGGGATATTAAGTATTAATCTTTTTGAGAAGAATTTATAGGAGACAAAAGGGAATTATAAGATCGTTAGTATTTGATTCAATTAAATTTCGAGGACGAAATTTTCTTAAGAGGGTTAGAGCTGTAACGCCCCAAAATTTTCAAATCTTAAAATGATATTATTTTATCGGGTCATGAATGGTGCTACAGAGAGGGGGATAATATTTTATTTAGACCCGAGGAAGATATTGAGTATAATTAACTATGCATGGATAGTGATTTACTGGTCTGTGAATAGTACAACTGGTCTGTGAATAGTACTACCGGTCCGGGAGTCGGTATTATTTTGGTCCGGAAAAATTATTATATATGTTTAATATTTTCTTTAATATTTTTAGAGTATGTATGCATGATTTTTATGGGTAGAAAGTAAGTAATGAATATTTTTGGAGCATTTAGAGAATTAGTGAATAGTGAATTATGATGCTTTATTAATTAAGGAAATTGGAGGAATTATTTTGATGGAATAAATGAGAGAGTTTTGTGGAGATATATAATATTTTGAAGGAATTTCATTGGAGAATATTTGGAGCCATTAGATTAGTAGTGACTTAATCTTAGCCATCCAATTTGGGGAAAAGACCAAAATACCCCTTAGTTGCTTTATTAAAGGCAACCATCAATTATTGAGCAACAAAATTTGTCCTTCTTCTTCTTCTCTACATGTCTCCTCCTTCTCCTCCTCCTTCTTCTTCTTCTTCTTCTTCATTTTCTTCAATTCTTACTTAGTAAACACATCAAATTCACCCATCCAACTTGATTTAAGTAATTAATCTTAGAGAGTGAAGCTAGAGAAGTAATATTTGGTGACTAATTTCAAGGAATTTGGTGATTTTCCTACTTGGGTCAAAGGGTGGAGAGCCTTCTAACAAAGATAAGGGCAAGACCAAAGCTTGAGAAGCTTTGATTAAAGCTTGTTAAAGCTTATTTTAAAGGTTAGTGTTCATAAACACAATTACTTTGTTAAACTTTTTGATTTTGTGAAGTTTATACTATTTTGTGACAATTGGGAATTGATATGAAAGGATTTGATTATTGAATTTTGGTGGTATAAATGTGTTCTTGGGAGATTTCTAAGCATGCCTATATGCTGAATTGATGAGGAAAACATTTTCTTCTTCATCTTCCAAGAGTGGCAGAATCTATTAATGAATAAGGCCTTAAGTTTTCTTGTTATTCCTTGTTGGTTTATGATCTTAGGATGATGTTTGATGAGTATTTAGTATGTGGTAGAAATCTCTACCTTGTATCTTTGTTGTTCACGTTCTTTTCATAGTGGAAGAAAACTGATTTTGGGAAACAGTGTTATTGGGTGAGATTAAGGACTAGTTTTCGACCATTTCTATTTTCCATTTGTGTCTGAGTCCTTCATGAAAGTTGTAGGTATACTTCTTATCTTTCCAACCTATCCTCTTGTGTCCAATTTGGAGATATATAGCTCAAATTATGATTGAAATACCCAAACTGACTCTGTTATGTCGGGCCATATGCATCACTGAATTGAGTGCCCATTTTGACCACTATAATGACAAGATTAGGTTCTGAGTTCTTCATGAAAGTTGTTTCCTTGTGTCTTGAGACTTCTATGGTTTTGTATTGGTTTAATTTGAGTGTTTGGTTAAGTAGGAATTTAATAAACATTGGACTTAGTTCTGCTGAATCGGGTCTAGACTGTTGGTCTGTGTTCCTAGCTTCTGTTTGCCACCTTACACATTGATCTGGGCTGTGGCCCCTTCATAAAATTTCTATAATTTTGACTTAGCTTTCTAATGAATCTAATTTCATTCAATTTGGAGACCTATAACTCAAGTTATGTCTTAAAAACACAGCAAAGGTCAAGGATATTTTAATGCTGGAAATTTCCTATGCCTTGACTCATAGGTTTATTTGGATAAATGTATGTATGAATCATGTGTGATGAGGTTCTCTTGATTATTTGTATGCTTGAGGATTGATTTGACAAAAATAAGATATAAGGTTGAAAAGTGGTATTGTGGATATGTTTAAATGGGTATAAATGGGAAAAATTGTTGGAAATTTTGGAATAAAGTGTGGAATAAGAGTTATGTTAGTATGCTTGGTTGGAGAAGGAAATTCCTCCCCTTGGTTTTCATTAAGAGGCCAAACCACTCTAGGGTGGTAAGGCTTACTTAATTATTTTTTTTATGGTATAAGTATGACATAAGTATGATTTTATATGATAAGAAGTTTCTTATGATAAATTTCATTATGATGTTAAGAAAGTTTTAAAAGAAAAGGAATTTATGAGAAATTTTCCTATATTAAGTATATATATCTATATATATATTTTCAATATTTCCTTTGAAGAATGTGGAAATTTTTGTAAGTTATAAGTTGAGAAATTTGAAATGATGGGTATTAAGTAATAAAGAGTTTTTGATTAAGAATTATTGCTTTTGTGAAAGAATGATTTTGATTTGGGCTCTACTATACATGATTGAAACGTGGTATGATGAGATTGATTTTGTTACGTGAAGCTATGATCATATGCTAGGGTTATCAGCCCTTATAAATAGGCAGACGCGCTTATTTGTGTGATGGGGTGGTGCTTTCATAGGCCACGGTGGTGCTTTCACAGGCCACGATTGTGTGATGGGGGTGGTGCTTTCATAGGCCACGGTGGTGCTTTCACAGGCCACGATTGTGTGATGGGGGTGGTGCTTTCATAGGCCACGGTGGTGCTTTCATAGGCCACGATCAAATCTGCTTATGTTCATTCTATATTAGCACGAGCCTTAACTAAAGAATGCACATATTTGTATTTATTATCGTCTTATTGCTTTCAAAGTATTTGAATTAAACGAATGAGATCATATTATTTTAGTAAACCTTACTTTGGAAATTAATGATTATGTTATCAAATGAATTTTCAAAGCATGATATTCAGGTGCATGTGTATTGGTATAATAAATGTGCAAGTAATGATTTAATAAATGTAAATGTAATTTGATATTTCTTTATGTTATTAATTAATAGTTTATTTTATATTTCTTTTGCTATAAATGTAAATGTCTGTGGAAATTTAATGATTTTATGTAATTTGTGTTTTAAGTAAGTTGTCATCGCAATTTTAGTAAGTATGTGAATTATGAGCACCACTGAGTTTTATACTCAGCGCGTCGATTTTTATCACACGCAGGTTAAAGACTGTGGTTGCTGCTTGAAGACTAGAAGAGTAGCATCAGAGCAGAAGTGACTATTGTGGTAGTAGTAGATTGAAATTTATGTAATTAAGAATTATGGCATGTATAAGTATTATATTTTCGGAGATTGTGTTATTTGCATTATAACTTAAGCATGTAATTAGCAATTATGTTGGTGTATATATATTCGGAGATAAGCATAAGATTCATATACTGAATGTATTTAAGTGATGATTATTAAAATGTTATTGAGGAATTATGTAATTATGAAAATATATAAGTGCTATTGTGTTGTTATTGGAGTTTGATGGGGTTTGGAGTTTGAATTTGGGAGTGCTTTGTATTCATATGTTTGGCAACTTCTATTTTTAGGGGAAACTCTTGCAGTTTTTCTGTAGGACTCTCCCAAATCATTTTCAAAACAAAATATTATTACTTGCTAAACTTGTGAATACTCAATCACTTCTAATTCATAATATGGACATTGATTTATATGGAGGTTAGAACGGTGCCTCCAGCACCGAATGTGGCATCCACCGTCAGGTCTTTCAGGATTGGGCGGCGGGTGTTACAGCACTGCTGAGTGCACTTGAAGGTTGGGCTCAGGCTGACGCTGATAATGAGGTTGGGACTGATGAGGAGATTGTGTTGGCTCCTCGGACAGGTGAGGTTGGAGAGAGTTCAGCAGCTAGGGATGACTCGGAGGATGTTGCCCCACGGAGGCGACGGGACACCTAGACTCTTATAGGCTTTTGGACTTTTGTTGTTTTTCCCTTATTTTGACTTTTTTGTTTGAGACTTTGACTTTGGATTTTGGATGTATGTTTTGTTTTTTTTTTTTCGGACTTGGACTTAGACTTCATTATTTATTTATTTTGGACTCTATTGCTTTCTGCTTGACTTCGGGCTGTTTGACTTTATTGCTTTAATTGGAATGTCATTTGACTTTTAAGCTTTCCAAGCATTTTCCAACTTTTTTTATTCAAGCTCTAATTTTTTTGCCTAAGCCGCCCTTTCGGGTTTTCAACTTAGCGAGCTACCCATTTTTGCCTAAGTCGCCCTTTTCGGGTTTTCAACTTAGCGAGCCCCGACTTTTGCCTAAGCCGCCCTTTCGGGTTTTCGACTTATCGGGTTTTCTTTTCTTTTTTTTCACTTCTTTTTTTCACTTTTTTTCTTTCCTCTTTTTCTTTTTGGCAAAGAAGAATGAATGATGAAATGATTTTTTCATTAATGTTTAGACCGCGCCCAAAGAGGGCTGCCTACATATCTCCGATACATAATTTCTTTTTTCCGAGGAGAATCAGGTCTAATGTAGCTCTTTTTACATTATGCAATGCTTATTATACAAAATATCTTTTTAACTGATCTAAATTACATGGATTCGTGAATTCCAAACCATCCAAATCAGTCAAAATGACGGCTCCGCCAGACAATATTTTCTTCAACACATAGTGTCCAACCCAATGAGAACGAAACTTCCCACGCGGGTCTATGATTGGCTATCTTTTTATTAAAATGTCGTGCCATTCTCCTCTGGTAAACCTGAGTTTGGTGGATCGCTTGCAATCGTTTTTCGTCCATACCCAAGAGTTGCAAATGATAATTCTTAGCCCAATCTGCTTCGCTGATCTGGCTTTCCCGGACAATCCTCGCCGACTGAACTTCCAGCTCAATAGGCAACACTGCTACTATACCATACACTAAGGAATACGGGGTTGCCCCAGTAGGCGTTCTGATTGAAGTCCTGTATCCCCATAAGGCATTTGGTAATTGTTCGTGCCAAGCTTTATGCTTTTGAATTGTCTTTTGTAGAATGACCTTTATAGCCTTATTTGCAGCCTCCACAGCCCCATTTGTTTGTGGCCGATAGGGTGAAGACTTGTGATGCTGAATCTTCTTTTGCTTCAGCAGGTCAGAAAATTCACTTTGAAAGTGGGACCCGTTATCAGTAATAATCTCAAATGGCATTCCGTACCGACAAAGGATGTTAGTACGAATGAACTGTGCTGCCTTCTTGGCATTCAAAACCAAATAAGAGGCTGCCTCAATCCACTTAGCGAAATAATCAACAGCAACCAGGATAAATTGATGACCATTGGAAGCCTTTGGGTGGATTTTTCCGATCACGTCTATGCCCCAAGTTGCGAAAGGCCATGGTGAAGCAATAGGATTCAAATTGACCGAAGGTCGTCTTTGTAGCTTAGCAAAAATTTGACACTCATGGCACTTCTGCGCGTGCCTCACGCAATCTGCATTCATGGTTGACCAGTAATAACCCAGGTTCACGATTTTTCGAGCCAAGGCTATCCCATGCATGTGTGGACCAAACTCCCCATTATGTAAGGAATCCATGATGGTTTGAGCTTCTCCCTCATCAACGCACCTTAGGTGCAGGCCATTCCAACTTCTTTTATACAAAACTCCCCCAGTAAGGAAATATCCGGATGCTAACTGTCTCAATGTCCGTTGATCAGTCTTGGTGGATCCCTCCGGGTAGGCTTCATTCTGAAGATAATTCTGTAAATCCCAATACCAGGGCTTGTCATCCACCAAATTCATGATATGTGCTGGCTGTTTCTGTAGCCGAACTGTCAGAGGTCGAATGACTTGGTCTCCCCCTACATTAACCATGGAGGCCAAAGTAGCCAGAGCATCAGCAAACTAATTTTTGGCTCGCGGCATGTAGTGGAAGGATAAATCCTCAAATTGCTGAGCCAATTGTCCAAGCGTTGTAGGTAAGGAACCAAACTCTCTTCCTTAATTTTCCATTTTCTCAAAGCTTGGGAGACTATTAAATTGGAATCCCCGAAAACCTTGAGGACCTTTATTTCCTTTTCCAGGGCTACTTCTAACCCCTTTATGCAAGCTTCATACTCGGCTTCATTGTTGGTGCAGTCGAAATCTAATTTGACTGCGATTGGGATGTATTCTCCACAAGGAGTTTTGAATACGACTCCAACCCCATTTCCATGGTAGTTTGAAGCTCCATCGAAGTACATTTCCCAGACTTCACTCTCCAAGCTCAAAAAGTCTTCATCAGGAAATTCTACCTCCGGCATTTGGTCTTCCACCAGTAATTTTGCTAATTGATCAGCCAAGGCTCCGCCTTTCACTGCCTTCCATTGTACAAATTTTAAATCATAGGCTGCGAGCACCGACACCCACTTAGCCATCTTATTGTCAAGAACCGGCCTCTCCATAAGGAATTTCAAGGGGTTCGATTCAGAAATAATGTATGTGGTGTAGGACGATAGGTAGTGCTATAGCTTTGTACAAGCCCAAACTAGAGCCAGACACAACTTCTCTATCTTATTGTATTTTAGCTCGTAGTCTAGCATCCTCTTGCTGAGGTAATACACGGCATTTTCTACCCTTGTATCTTTTGCTTGTTGAGCTAGCATTGCACCCATTGCTTCTTCTGTCACTGATAGGTACAATAGCAAAGGTTTTCCTAACCTTGGTGGCTGTAAAATTGGCGGGGATAACTGTGAACCCCTCCCCCAAAAACAGGCATATGAATGCATGTGACTAAGGGCAGAAATGCACGTGAATGTATAAGTCGCCACCTTGTTTAATTATTTTAGGGTAAACTAGGAAAAAACCCTAAGTGACTCCAATTTCAATTAACCTAAGTCTAGGCTAATTACCCCAATGTTTAAGGCATGGTCTACGAACCCGAGGTGGATCCCGAGACTATGTCATGCTGATGAACTAACCTATGAATGAATGCTTTGCAAGGTGATGATGTAACTGGACTAATGAAATGTTTGAATGATTTTGATTTGCCGCTCGGGGTTAAATCCCGAACGTGCCTACGTACTTCCGTTTGAATGGAAGATCTAAGTCAACGTAGTTCGATAGGCCTTTTTAAAAGGGCTTTGAATGGGTATGCTTAATGCAAGAGTGTGTGTATGCTTTGTGCATTTTGTTTAGGCATTTTGCCTGAAAATTGATTGATGTTTAGGCATTTGATGCCAAAAATGTTGATTTAAGGCTTTTAGCCAAAAAAAAAGAATGATTTAGGCAATTGTTGCCAAAAATTGATGTGATTTAGGCGATTGTCGCCAAAATGCTTGATTTTTTGAAGGCTTTTAGCCAAAATGAGTTGATTTAGGCAATTAGTTTGCCAAAAGATATTGATTGGGCGATTGTCGCCAAAATTGGTTGGTTTTAAGGCTTTTAGCCAAAAGATTGATTAATTAAAGGCTTTTAGCCAAAAGATTGATTAATTAAAGGCTTTTAGCCAAAAGATTGATTAATTAAAGGCTTTTGCTAAGACTTTGTTTTAAGCGATTTGTCGCTAAAATGGTTAGTCTAATTTATAAGCAATTTGTTTGCCAAAAATTGATTAACTGAATTGCAATGTAGGCAATTGATTGCCAAGAAAAACGTGTTTAATGAAGGCTATTTAGCCACAATTATTGATTAACTGGACTTAAGCCAGATTTGTTCAAAATAAAGGCAATTTCACCATAGTTATTGATTAACTAGGCTTTTTTAGCCAATATTGTCGGATTTTAGGCTTTAATACCACGATTATTGATTAACCGGGCATCTTAGCCTAAACTTAATTAATTGAGGCAATTATTTGCCAAATTGATGACGTGAATGCATTTATGCAGTTGTAGAGTTTAGGAGTAGAAGAGAAATATGCATGAAGTGCTAAAATTAAATAGACAGGGTTTAGTTATTACCAGATTTAATCGTTGGCCGCTTCTTAGCTCCAGATTAAGCTCCTCGTTAGGGGAATATTAATTAATTCAAATTTAGTGACCAATTAACAAAGCAAGAAAGCAATAAAGCTAAATAAAAAATGCAAAAAAGCAATAAAGAATCACAAGGAGTGTAGGGGAGAAGGAGCGTCCGTCAACACAGACTGAGTGAGTTGAAATGAAGACATCGAGGCCAATTTATAGGCAAAAAAGGGACTGTTCGGCGGCTTGGGCCACTGGGCTCGGCGGCTTGGGCCACCAAGACCGGCGGCTGGAGCCGCCGTGGACGGCGGCCCGAGCTGCCGGGGCAGGCGGCCAGAGCCGCCGTGTCCCACGGCCTGAGCCACCGAGGCCGGCAGGTTTGCTAATTTCTCGTTCCGGAGGCTTTTCCGGGAGTTCCGGACCTCCAAAAAATATTCCGGGACCAGTTCCGTGATCCTCGTAATTTTTCGGACGTTTCAAGTACCATATTGGCATACTTCCGGTGAACTTTCCGAATGGCCTCCGGCCCGGCCGGACTGTTTGTAGTCCGGGAAAACAGGCTTTTTGAGCCTCAAAATTTGAGTATTCACAGTTGCCCCCCACCGGCAACCATAAAAGTGATTTATGGGCGTCAGTGGTTGTCTGAAACACAAATTTTGAAGGCGAAAATCGGATGCATCCAGAAGACCCGTCTTTTGGCTATTTGCTTATCAATAGCTTGAAATTCTCACTTTTCATTCATTCTTAACTTTCAAACTCAAAGACTTTTCTCAAATCCTCTCAATTTCCTCAATGGTTTCCCCGAGCCATAGCAGCGACGAGGATTTTCTAGCATCTCTGAGGGTTTCCCTCGAGGATGCCAATGTTACGGCGGATGCTGACACTCACGCCTCTGTAATCGGCATCTATGCCCGGGTAAGTTCCCTTTCACCTTTGCTTGTTTTAATTATTTCTTGGGCCTTAGAGGCCAAATGTGGATCTTTGGGCCTCTGTGGCCAAACTGTGGATTTTTGGGCCTTAGGGGCCAAAATGTGGATTTTTGGGCCTCTGTGGCCAACTGTGAATTTTTTTTTGGGCTTCTGTGGCCAATATGTGAATTTTTGTGTCTCTGTGGCCAAATTGTGAATTTTTGGGCCTTAGGGGCCAAAATGTGAATTTTTTGGGCCTCTGTGGCTAATCTGTGAATTTTTGGGCCTCTATGGCCAAAATTGTGAATTTTTGGGCCTTAGGGGCCAAAATGTGAATTTTTTGGGCCTCTGTGGCTAATCTGTGAATTTTTGGGCCTCTGTGGCCAAAATGTAAATTTTTTTCTGTGCTTATTGTTTTATTAGTATGCATGCTAGGGTAGAACTAAGATATTATCCTTAGTAAGGAACCGAGGAGTAACTCTTAGATTGCTTTACCTTTTAGGACTCCCATATTAAATTGGATGTGGGAGAGAGCTCTGTGGCTGAAATTCCGATCGAGATATTCGATCACCAAAACCCAGTTGGAGCGATTATCGGTCCGTCTTATCTAGGCTACCTGAGGCATCTTGACATGGGTCGGAGCAGCCACAGAGAGTTACTGTGTGCCTTGGCCGAGAGATGGTGGGATACCACCAATACTTTCCACTTTTCTTGGGACGAGTTGACAGTGACCCCTGCGGACTTTTCTGTGATCTCTGGGATCCCTTTCGGCATTCAGCCGATCGAGCTATATGATGACTAGAGGACAGAGATCTCCTCTGACCGGATAGTGGAGCTGATCGGGATAGACCTGCCTCGGGTTGTCGAGCCAGGCTCTGTTACTCCTGCTTTGAGCGTTTCCAGACGCTGGTTATCCCTCCAGGCCCCTGACATCTATGCTAGATATAGACGAGGAGAACTGACGGCTACTCAGGTGGCTAGATTCACTTTGTTGCTGTTGTTTGCTTCGACCTTCTGGTCCAACAGGAAAGAGAAGTTTAATCCTTCTATTTTAAAGAGTTTGGAAAATCTGTCCCATTTGGAGGAGTACGACTAGGCCGGTGCTATTCTGAGCCGCATGTACGATGACATGTGTGATCTGAGTCGAGGCCACTGTAAACTCAGCGGGACCTACTGTGAACCCCTACCCCAAATGTCATAGGCATGTGAATGCATGTGACTAAGGGCAGAAATGCACGTGAATGTATGAGTCGCCACCTTGTTTAATTATTTTAGGGTAAACTAGGAAAAACCCTAAGTGACTCCAATTTTAATTAACCTAATTACTAGATTAATTAACCCAATGTTTAAAGCATGGTCTACGAACCCGAGGTGGATCCCGAGACTATGTCATGCTGATTAACTAACCAAAAAGAGTGAATGCTTTGCAAGGTGAATGATGTAATTGGACCAAATGAAATGTTTTAAGTGATTTCGACTTGCTGCTCGAGGTTAAATCCCTAACGTGCCTACGTACTTCCGTTTGAATGGAAGATCAAAGTCAACGTAGTTCGATAGGCCTTCTTTGAAGGGCTTTGAGGGTGTATGCTTAATGCATGAGTGTGTATATGCTCTGTGCATGTTTGTTTAGGCATTTTGCCAAAGGATCGATTGATTCGATTAGGCGTTCGTCGCCAAAAATGTTGGTTTTAAGGCATTTGTGCCAAAAATGGTTGTCGGGCGATTTGTCGCCAAAATTGATATTTGGGCTTATTATTGCCAAAATTGATGTTCGGGCTTATTATTGCCGAAATGATTGATTTTAAGGCTTTTAGCCAAAATGTGTTGATTTAGGCAATCTGTTTGCCAAAAGTGTTGATTGGGCGATTGTCGCCAGAATTGATTGATTTTAAGGCCTTTGGCCAAAATGAGTTGATTTAGGCAATTCGTTTGCTAAAATGTGTAATTTAAGCGATTGTCGCCAAAATGGTTGATTTTAGGGCTTTTGGCCGAAATGTGTCGATTTAGGCAACCTGTTTGCCAAAAGTGTTGATTGGGCGATTGTCGCCAGAATTAATTGATTTTAAGGCCTTTGGCCAAAAGATTGATTAATTTAAGGCATTTTGCCAAAAAGTTCGATTTAAGCGATTTGTCGCTAGACAGTGGTTAATCTAATTTATAGGCAATTTGTTTACCAAAATTGATTAAACCGTAGGCAATTTGTTGCCAAAATGTGATTGATTAAACTGTAGGCAATTTGTTGCCAAAACGCGATTGATTAAGGCTTTTAGCCACAATTATTGATTAATTGGACCTTTAGGCGAAGTGTTCGAAATAAAGGCAATTACACCGTAGTTATTGATTAACTAGGCATTTTAGCCAATATTGTCGGATTTAAGCTTTAACGCCACGTTTATTAATTAACCGGACATTTAAGCTTAATCGTGTTTAATTAGGACAGTTTATTTGTCTAAATGATGACGTGAATGCATTTATGCAGTTGTAGAATTATTAAGAGTAGAAGAGAAATATGCATGAAGTGCTAAAATTAAATGAGCAGAGTTTCATTTGTGTACCTGATTTAATCGACGGCCGCTTCTTAGCTCCAGATTAAGCTCCTCGTTTAGGAAATATTAATTAATTTTATTTTGTTTAATTTTAGTGTCCAAGTATCACAATAAAAATACAATAAAAATTAAATTAAATGCAAAAAGCGGTAAAGAAATCGCAAGGAGCGTGGGAGGGAGGAAGATCGTCCGTCAACACAGACAGGGGTGTCAAAATTAAAGAGGTAAGTGGCCTTTTATAGGCAAAAAATGGGTCGTCGGCGGCAGGTGCCACCGTGGTCGGCGGCAGGCGCCGCCGGCGGTCCGGCGGCAGGTGTCGCCGGAGGTCCGACGGCATGTGCCGCCGTGACGGTGGCCGGAGCCACCGTGCTAGGCCGCGGTTACTTGGGCTTTTTCACTCCGGAGGAGTTTTCGGGAGTTCCGGGTCTCCAAAAAATATTCCGGGACCTATTCCGTGACCGTTGCGACATTCCGGACGTTTTAAGTACCATATTGGCATATTTTGGGTGATTTTCCGAAATGGCCTTTGGTCCGGTCGAACTGTCCGTAGTCCAGAAAAAAATAGGCTTTTCGAGCCTCAAAATTTGAGTATTCACAGTTGCCCCCCACCGGCGACCATAAAAATGATTTATGGGAGTCGGTGGTTAGCTAAAACACAAATTTTGAAGGCGAAAATCGGACGCGTCTAGAAGACCCGTGCTTTAGCCATTTACTTATAAATAGCTTGAATTTTTCATTTTCATTCATTCTAAGCTTTTCAGGTTACAAAGCTCTCTTCAAATTCTCTCAACCTTCAAGGCTTGAAGCTTCTTCTCTCCATGGCTTCCTCGGATCTCAGCGGTGAGGATTTTCTGGGTTCTCTAGGCATTTCTCTTGAAGAAGTCAATCTCACGGTGGATTCTGATACTCACGCCTCCGTAACTGGCATCTTCGCCCAGGTAAGCCCCTTTTTGCTTCCCTTTGTTTGCAATTTTTTTTTTCTAAAGGCCGTTCTCCCTTCTTTGTTTTTTTTTTTGCAGTCTTGGGCATATGAGTATTTTCCTTTCACTCGCCCAGAGTAGGTTCATGCTGATCTCGGATTGGGGCTGGTACCTTTGGCTTGGAGATGGTACCGATCAAATCTTCATACTGTTCAACACAAGAAATCGTTAAAGGATTTGAGAGCCTTTTTTGATACTTGTAAATTGGAGCAGGTATGTGCTTAGTGATTCTCAAATATGTTGGATAAAAAGGATTTATTAACATAATTGCATTTTTCATAGGTGGAGATAGGGGTAATGATTTCCCGCCTGCAGAGCTGGATTCAAGCTAATCCCCAATTCCAGCGGTCGGATGCCTTGTCTCGGCGGAGGGTGGTCCTGTCGCACCCCGTCCTGAGGCGATATTACTTAGGTGAGAGAGTAAACATTCAAATAAGAGGCTGCCGCTCTATTCCTTATTCCCCTCCTGAAGACATGCGAGCGGGCAAACATATGACGTTGACCGACGCTCATACTGAGGGTATTCCGCATGTGGAGTTCATCCTGGAGGGAGATTATGATGAGTTCTGTAGAATTTTCCTGATGCAACCCATCGGATCCCGGCTTGATAGTTTCCAGAGATTGGCGCCTTCTCAGCCACTTGGCACTCGTTCTTCTCGGGCTTCGGGCCCCTCGACTAGGACTCCAAGGAGGAGGCCCACGATTGATCCCACTTTTTCCACCCCGGTTGAGGGTCCATCGCAGGCCGGGCCTAGCCGATCGGCCGGTCCTAGCCGATCGACCGGTCCTTCTAGGGCTCCCTGGGCTATTTTGGAGGCTACCGGGCCACTTCATTCAGACCTGGCCAATCTACGTCTGCCATACAGTATTCCTTACTATGTTCCTGACAGCCCTCCGTCTTTTCGAGAGGTTGGCCTGGAGATTGTGGATCATTCGACTCTTCCTTCCGAGGGCATCACCGAGGTAAAACCCGATATATCTCTCACAAAAATGATTTATAAGAGATTTGATGTTGACTCGTATCTTCCTTTGTATGATTTTCAGGTTCCTGTCGGGCTGGTCAATCAGATGATGGAGCTGATTCTTGGGATGCAGCAGGAACTAACTATGGCCTGGACTCAGATGGCCTTTGATGATCGAAGGGGGAGGATGCCCCGTCGCTGAAGCCATGGTTGCTGGATTTTTATTTTCCTTTGTACTGAACTTTTACTGTACTTCTGTGCCGAATTTTGACTGTATTTCTGTACTGAATGTCATTTGTACCTGTAATCAGTTAGTACTGAAAATATGTATGCATGCTTAAAATGAAAATGGGGTTTCATCGTGCTTTATTTTTTTGTTTGTTTATTTATTTACCCCCTCTCTCTCTTTTTTTTTTTTGTGTGCGGCCCCCACTGTAGGCGGTTGCTGCCGCTGTCATTCGGCGGTACTTCGGCGGCTGCTGCCGCCGTCGTTCGGCGCATTTTTCTATAAAAAATAGTTTTTTGTTTGGTTCTTCACTCATCCTTTCTTTTCTCTCTTCTTCTTAATTTCAAAGAATGAATCCCTTTTTTACTCACAGCATGCACAGCTGGATTAGGAGTCTCTCCAAAGTCGAAAAGATCAACTTGGGGAGGTACGGTCTCTCTCCTATCGTTACCCTTAGGGGGGTAGTAATCTATTGGAACTTTTTATGGGCCTGCATCAGACTTTGGGACCCTGAGGCCCATGTGTTCCGGTTTGGAGCCATGTGTGAACCCCTCCCCCAAATATCATGGCATATGGATGCATGTGACTAAGGGTAGAAATGCACGTGAATGTATGAGTCGCCACCTTGTTTAATTATTTTAGGGTAAACTAGGAAAAACCCTAAGTGACTCCAATTTTAATTAACCTAATTACTAGATTAATTAACCCAATGTTTAAGGCATGGTCTACGAACCCGAGGTGGATCCCGAGACTATGTCATGCTGATTAAACTAACCAAAGAATGAATGCTTTGCAAGGAAGATGAAGTAATTGGACCAAAAAAAAAATGTTTATGTGATTTCGACTTGTCGCCCGGGGTTAAATCCCAAACGTGCCTATGTACTTCCGTTTGAATGGAAGATCAAAGTCAACGTAGTTCGATAGGCCTTCTTTGAAGGGCTTTGAATGGGTATGCTTAATGCATGAGTGTGTGTATGCTTCGTGCATTTTGTTTAGGCATTTTGCCTGAAAATTGATTGACTTGATTTTAGGCATTTGATGCCAAAAATGTGGATTAAGGCCTTTGGCCAAAAGGTTTTGTGATTTATGCAATCTGATTGCCAAAAGGTTGGTTATTTAAAGGCTTTTTAGCCAAAATGTGTTGTTTTGAAGACTTTTAACCAAAAAGATTAATTCTAGGCAATTACTGCCAAAAAGTTGATTATTTAGGCGATTGTCGCCAAAATGCTTGATTTAAGACTTTTAGCCAAAAAAATGGGTTGATTTAGGCGAATTGTTGCCAAAAATTGGTTATTCTCACTTATAGGCGATTTGTTTGCCTAAAGTAATTAAATGAACTGCAATGTAGGCAATTTTAATGCCAAAAGAACGTGATTAATTAAGGGCTTTTAGTCGCAATTATTGATTAATTGGACTTAAGCCGAAAAATTGTTCGAAATAGAGGCAATCATACCATAGCCATTGACAGACTAGATATTTTAAGCAAATATTATCGGATTTAAGTTTTAATACCACGATTATTAATTAACCGGGCATTTAGCTTAATCATATTTTAATTGAGGCAATTTACTTGCCTATGTGATGATATGAATGCAGTTGTAGAATTATTAGGAGTAGAAGAGAAGCATGCATGAAGTTCTAAAATTAAATAGGCAGAGTTTAGTTCATGTACCTGATTTAATCGTCGACCGCTTCTTAACTCCAGGTTAAGCTCCTCGTTAAGGGAATTAATTTTAATTTAATTTTAAGTGACCAAGTATCACAACAATAAAATAAAACTAAAATTAAACAATGCAAGAAAGCAGTAAAGAATCGCAAAGAGCGTAGGGAGAAGGAGCGTCCGTCAACACAGACTGAGTGCCCAAAACCGAAAGCCCGGGGCCACTATTTATAATAAAAAAAGGACTGTTTCGGCGGCCGGGCCGCCGGAGGCTCGGCGGCTAGGCCGCCGTGTCTCGACGGCTGGGCCGCCGTGTCTCGGCGGCTCGGGCCGCCTGCGATTGGCGGCTGGGGCCGCCGGTGGCCGGCGGTTGGGCCGCCGATGGGCGACGGCTGGGCCGCCGTGCCTGGGGGTTTTGCTACTTTAACACTCCGGGAGCTTTTTCGGGAGTTCCTGGCCTCCAAAAAATATTCCGGGACCAGTTCTGTGATCCTCGTAATTTTTCGGACATTTCAAGTACCATATTGGCATATTTCCGGTGAACTTTCCGAGTGGCCTCCGATCCGGCCGGACTGTTTGCAGTCCGGGAAAACTGGCTCTTTGAGCCTCAAAATTTGGGTATTCACACCATGATGGAGGAGATGTGTCCTCTTTTTGAGGAATTCTGTGCTATCATAGGGTGTAACCCCAATGCCCCTTTGGTCAGGCACGAGGTCAAGATTGGGTATGTTCGGTCGTTTGAAAGTCTATTTCAGTTCGGTCGACCACAAGCTAGGGCCATGATTGTTGGTGATCAGAAAGCAATTCTGCTGCCCCTGATTGATGAGTTTTCAGAGGTCCGTTTAGACGACTCGGACCGGATGAGGCTGAGAATGCGGGCCTTGGTTTTTTGCTTATTGGCTGGTTTCTTGTTCAACAAGGATCCAGGTTTCGGGGATTTGCGACTTTGTCCCATGGTTCGGCAGATGGAGGATATGGGTTGCATAGGTGGTATTGTGCTGGCAGAAACTATCAGGAGCCTTGACAGAGCTGCTTTAGGCTTCGAGGATTGGACGGTTTCTCCTATTATTCTCCAGGTACTTCTCTTATTATCATTTTTTTTTAGCCTGTTCCTTTGTAATAGAAAGGATCCATTTTTCAGATTTGGTTAAAGGACCACCTCCAAGTGGTTGCTGCCCCTACTTTATTGCCTTATAATCCCGCCCAGTACCGTATGCGAAGGATCTTGACCACCTACCCATCCGTTGATGCATGGACCTCATGGTTGATTGAATTGGGTCCAAATGAGGTGTTGTGGTTCGTGTCTTGGTATGATATCACCCGCTTCATCCAGGTTAGCTTTCGCCATACTCAGGTTTACCTTTTAGGCCTTACACATTGCACCTGGTACTGTGCTTCGTGCGTTTTGAGGCAAATGGGGATAGATCAGACTGTTCCGATCATGGATGATTCTTTAGCTGATTCCACCATCACTCCGGGAGTTACTCGAGCTGTCCTTAGGGCTTGGGTTAGAGACCATCGTATGGTTAGACCTTCATGGTTCATGGCCGCTGTCTGGCCGATTGAAAGGCCAAGGAGGAAAGCACTGCTGAGCGCACTTGAAGGTTGGACTCAGGCTGACGCTGGTGAGGAGATTGTGTTGGCTTCTCGGACAGGCGAGATTGGAGAGAGTTCAACAGTTAGGGATGACTGTGAACCCCTCCCCCAAATATCATAGCATAGTGAATGCATGTGACTAAGGGCAGAAATGCACATGATGTGTGAGTCTGTGAATACTCAAATTTTGAGGCTCAAAGAGCCAGTTTTTTCGGACTGCAAACAGTCCGGCCGGACCGAAGGCCATTCGGGAAGTTCATCGGAAATATGCCAATATGGTACTTGAAACGTCCGGAAAATTACGAGGATCTCGGAACTGGTCTCGGAATATTTTTTGGAGGTCCGGAACTCCCGGAAAAGCCCTCGGAATAAACCTGCCTGCCCCGGTGGCTCAGCCACCGGAGCCAGCCGCCGATCCGGCGGCTCAGCCGGCGGCCCGACCGCCGAGACCCGGCGGCCCGGCCGCCGATCCGGCGGCTCAGCCGGCGGCCCGGCCGCCGAGACTTGGCGGCCCGGCCGCCGGGCGGGCCGCCGAGCCGGCGGTCCATCCGGCGACCCAGCCACCGGAAACAGTCCGTTTTGCGCCTATAAATACAGGCCTCGGGCCTCCTTTTTTACTCACTCAGTCTGTGTTGACGGACGCTCCTTCCCCCTACGCTCTTTGCGATTCTTTACTGCTTTCTTGCATTTTTTAATTTTAATTTCATTTTATTGTTGTGATATTTGGTCACTTAAAATTAAATTAAAATTAATTCCCTTAACGAGGAGCTTAACCTGGAGTTAAGAAGCGGTCGACGATTAAATCAGGTACGTAAACAAAACTCCGCCTATTTAATTTTAGCACTTCATGCATGCTTCTCTTCTACTCCTTTTAATTCTACAACTGCATAAATGCATTCATGTCATCATATAGGCAAGTAAATTGCCTCAATTAAAGTATGATTAAGCTAAATGCCCGGTTAATTAATAATCGTGGTATTAAAGCCTAAATCCGACAATATTGGCTTAAAATATCTAGTCTATTAATGGCTATGGTATGATTGCCTTTATTTCGAACAATTTTTTCGGCTTAAGTCCAGTTCATCAATAATTGTGACTAAGTAGCCTAAATTATTCACGTTCTTTTGGCATTAAATTGCCTACATTGCAGTTTGATTAATTACTTTTGGTAAACAAATTGCCAATAAGTAAGATCAGTTATTTTTTTTTAGCAATAAAACGCTTAAATCAAAGTTTTGGCAAAATGCCTTAAAACTAAATCAATCTTTTTGGCTTTAAAAGCCTTAAAATCAATCATTTTGGCGACAATCGCCTAAAATCAATCATTTTGGCAATCAAATTGCCTAAATCACTCTTTTTGGCTAAAAGCCTTAAAATCAATCATTTTGGCTACAATCGCCTAAAATCAGTCATTTTGGCAATCAAATTGCCTCAATCAATCTTTTGGCTAAAAGCCATCAAAATCAACATTTTTGGCATCAAATGCCTAAAATCAAACCAATCAACCTTTTGGCAAAATGCCTAAAACAATCAATCCTTTGGCACAATGCCTAAACAAAATGCACAAAGCATACACACACTCATGCATAAAGCATCCCATTCAAAGCCCTCTAAAAGAGGCCTATCGAACTACGTTGACTTTGATCTTCCATTCAAACGGAAGTACGTAGGCACGTTCGGGATCTAACCCCGGGCGGCAAGTCGAATCACATAAACATCTTTTTCATTGGTCTAAATTATTTCATCTTCCTTGCAAAACATTCATTCTTAGGTTAGTTTCATCAGCATGACATAGTCTCGGGATCCACCTCGGGTTCAAAGACCTTGCCTTAGACATTGGGCTAATTAATCTAGTAACTAGATTAATTAAAATTGGAGTCACTTAGGGTTTTTCCTAGTTTACCCTAAAACAATTAAACAAGGTGGCGACTCATACATTCACGTGCATTTCTTCCTTATGTCACATGCATTCACATGCCTATGACATTTTGGGGAGGGGTTCACAGTTTGGCGACTCTGCTGGGGAAAGTAATGCAATCATTTTGCATAAAGTGGACTACTATTGTTGTGTAAACTAACCTGTCCTTCTTTAGGGCATTATTTTACAATACTTTGTTTTGCAGGGTACCTTAGCACAAATCGAGTATTCTTTCTTTAAGAATACGAGATGAGGAATTTAAACTCAAGTTGTACAAATTGATTAAGACATTTTAATTTGTTGATTTATTTGCACGAATTGAGAATCCTTTTCTCCATTGCATAAAAAATGAATTTCAAATGAATTTCTTCTCTCTCTGTTCAAACTTCTGAGTCTGGATAGCAAGTAGCGCTGATCGGCAGGTCTCCTTGATTATGTCGACGGACAGCCAAAGCGTCCTCCCTGTTGCCGCAAACCATCCCTAATCCTTTTGGGGATGGCCTATGGGCATGCGTACCGTTGGACCCACGCGAAACTCTTTGTTTCACATGTGGTTAGGTATATCCATGCTCAAGGCTCAAGGGTCCCTTTATAAGCCTATTCTCTATTTGTGTCATAGCCTATAGAACCTATCCTTCAGGACTGTATGCACCCAATGATGAAAATCATATCATAAACAGATTATGGTGTGTTGTTGTGCGCATTCATGGCATACCATAAACATTTGGGTAAACACAAAGAGAGCAGAAAACACCTTTTATCTTCAATCATGCACAGTTGGACAAAGAGTCAATCTACCTCATATCACTCCCATGATACACCAAACACTATACCTAATCCAACTACCCTTATCCTTACAGGTGCCCACGATCCGAGTGCCTACTCAAGTGCCAATCACACCTACAGTGCTATCACCAACTTCACCAGCTTCACCAGCTACACCGGTTACACCAATGGCATCACTGTCTGACATCCAAAACCTTATTGAACAACTGGAGGCTAGAATGGAGGCCAGAATGAATGAGGCATTGGCCGCTCAAAGGGCTGCCCTGATAGCTGAATTGGGGAATGGTAATGGTAACGGAAATGGGGCCTCGGCCGGAGGAAGTGGGCCTGCCGCTTCCAATCAGGGTCCTGCTGCTGCTGAACCCACAAACCCTGCCTTGAACTTGGATGACGTACCCTCCAAAACTGCTTCTGAGCTGGAAGCTCAGAGAATGAGAGAGAAGCTAGAGCTTTTAGAAAGGTCAATCACTGCCCTCAAGACCCATAAGGAAGTGGTGGACATGGACTCCTTGTCTTTGTTCCCTGAAGCCAGATTACCAACTAAGTTCAAAATGCCCAACATGGACAAGTTTGATGGAACCACTTGTCCTAAAACTCACCTGAAGATGTATGTGGGTGCCCTTAACCCATTCGGATTGAGCAGTGAGCTCCTTGCTCAGTTGTTCCAACAATCTCTCACCGGTGCTGCATTGAGATGGTTTGTCAGCTTAGATCGGTCTAAGATGAAGACCTGGGAGGATATCTGTAATGCATTTAATTCCCAGTATCACTACAACATGGAGGTGGATGTTACCCGAAGGGAATTAGAGACTACTAAGCAGAAAAATAATGAACCTTTTTCCTCGTTCCTTACGAGGTGGAGGGCCAAGGCCGCCCAAATGATTAACCGGCCTTCAGAACAAGAACAGGTAGACATAATAATAAAGAATCTGCAACCTGTCTACCAACAACGGTTACAAACCCAGTACTTGCCAACGTTTCAGTCGCTCATTGCTACTGCTACGAAGGTAGAAGACCTGATCCAAATGGGGCAACTGAAAGACGACGCAGGAACCTCTAAGTACAAGAAACCCAGCCAAGCTGGCAAAGTCCACGAAGTGGCAAGCATTACCCCCACTAACCCGTTACGTGTGGGGAACATGAGAAATGGCAGCCAGTCAAGAAGAACATACACTGATCTCGGGATGCCAATCCTTTTGGTTTTCCGAGAAGCTGTCAAAGCAAATTACATCAAGCCTTTGGAAGCAAGGCCCCACCAAATCCTTTACCAAGGAATTACAAAGCAGATGAATACTGTGAATACCATCAGGGGTACGGGCATAAGACTGAAGCGTGTTGGACACTTAAGAACCGCATACAAGATCTGGTGGACAATGGCTCAATCATCCCGAGAAGTAAACCAAACGTTAGTACTAACCCCTTACCAAATCATGGGGTAAATGCTATTATAGATGACCAGGAACTGATCGATCCTTTCGAACTGTTCCTAGAGATGAATAACATATGTGTCCTGGATCTGAACGACCTAAGTGAAGAGGTCGATGCTATTACCAGAAGCGGGAGACAGTATGAGCCACTGGTTTTGGATAAAATCCACAACAAGCCCTACCAGAAGGCAGAGGAGCCAAAAGAGGACCCGGTACTCTTACAATTGAAAAAGACACAAGCTAGGGTATCAATCTGGGAACTGTTGGCAGCATCCTTTCCTCATCGCCAAGCTCTTTGCAAGGCTTTGAGCCAATTACAGACGTCAGTGGAGGTTAGCCCTGAAGTACTAGTCTCCACCCTCACCCAGTCATCCAAAGTACAAAGCATCGGGTTTTCTGATGAGGACCTGCCTAAAGAGGGAGGCAGTCATAATAATGCTCTGTATGTCACGGTCCAGACCAGAGACAAAACGGTGCCCATGGTTCTCATTGACAATGGGTCAGCTCTGAATGTCTGTCCACTAAGGGTAGCCAGCTGCTTAGGGTTGGAGGAAACAGACTTCACTCCATCAGATCAAATAGTGAAAGCATACGACAGTACCCGGAGGGAAGTATTGGGGGTTGCCACACTGAAATTAACAGTTGGGCCAACTGTGATGGAAGTTCCGTTTCAGGTAATTGATGTACCAACCAGCTTTAATCTGCTTCTAGGTAGACCATGGATACACCACACCAAGGCAATACCCTCGTCCTTGCACCAAAAGGTCAAGTTTCCCTATGAAGATAAAGTTGTCACCATCCAAGGGGATGACTACAATCAGCTGAAAAAGCCAAAGGGCCAGCCTCTCTTTGAGGTCAGTCCTGAAACTGCCAACCTACCTCTCTCAGGATTTCAGTATGACACCATGCAATGCATAGAAGGAAAGCCTGCCAATTCTCGAATTCTCTTTGATTTCGGGACAGTACAGATAAACTGCATAGTGCCTCTGATGCTGAAGATGTCCTACCTGCCAGGAATGATTATGGCAAGGTCAGGAAAAACATACCCCGTACTGCAGGCCTGGGAATGTCCGGTAAATGAAGGAACTTATGGACTGGGTTATGAGCCTACCGAGGAAGACCGCGCTGAAAGGATAAGGCGAAGGAAGAAGGGAGGCATACAAATGCGGCCATATCATCTGACTTTGAATGGCTATTTCTGTAAACCGGGAGAAACAATTCCTTATTGTGGCTTCCCGGAGCCATTCCCCTGCCCGACTGCTAAGAAGATGCTGCCTGGGTTAGAAGTATTTGCCGATGTCTGGGGCAACGGGCCCGAAACCATCACTACACTGGAAATCGAAGACTTCATGCAGCCTAGTCTCTTTGATGAGGTTGCAGTCATCACAGGAAATGACGGGAATCAAGATCTGCTCAGCCTGATCAAGCCGAACAGAGGGCCTCTTACCAATTGGTACGTCGAGGAGGAGCGCACTGCTGATAAACCCCTTCCCGAGTCAAACCTAGCACCAGAGTCCATAGTCAAGTCCTGTATTGAGTCTGAGTCTGAGTCGGAAACCGAGTCAAGAACCAGTTCCACTTCTGAGTCGTCAGTGTCGGATCTAGAAGATCCAGATGTCAAATTCGATGTAACCTTTGAAGACGATTCCGTCATATGTAATAAAGGCCTGCAAATTCTTGATTACCCCGTGTGTTTATTTTTCCAAGCATTTCCAAGCAAAAATAATCAGATAAATGAAGTAAAAAATGAAAAAGTAAAAATAATAATCGGCAAAGAAGAAAATGAACACACATACATTGCATCTGATTGCATGAACAGGGAACAGGTCAGTGAATGTTTGAAGAAATTTGCTGATTGTTTTATGTGGAGGGCCAGTGACATCACGGGAATTGACCCAGCAATAGTGGTGCACAAAATTCCAGTATATCCAGAGGCTAAGCCAGTGAAGCAAAAGCTAAGGAGGCTAAAGACGGAGTGGTCCTTGAAGATCAAGGAGGAAGTAGCTAAGCAATTGGAAAACAAGTTCATAGAACCCATTGCCTACCCGACTTGGTTAGCAAACATAGTGCCAGTTCCTAAGAAGGATGGAAAGGCGCGAATGTGTGTGGATTACCGGGACTTGAACAAAGCATGTCCGAAGGACGATTTTCCCCTGCCACATATCGATCTATTGGTGGACCGAATGGCTGGACATGAGATGGTCTCCTTGACTGATCTCGCAGTCGGATATAACCAAATAATGATGCATCCGCCAGACAAAGAGAAGACGGCATTCATCACAGAATGGGGGACTTACTGTTACAGGGTTATGCCTTTTGGGCTCAAAAATGCCGGGGCAACTTACCAAAGAATGGCAACGACCATCTTCCACGATATGATTCACAAAGAGGTAGAAGTGTATGTGGATGATATGGTGGTTAAATCAAAAACAACTGAAGACCATACAACAGCACTTGAGAAGTTCTTCTTTAGACTTCGAAAGTACAACCTAAAGCTCAATCCAGCAAAGTGCCTCTTTGGAGCTACATCTGGAGTGTTTCTGGGGCATTTGGTCAGTCACAAGGGCATAGAAATTGATCCGTCGAAAGCCAAGGCCATTTTAGGAATGCCAGCACCACGGACCGAGAAGGAAGTGCGAGGTTTTCTGGGTAGGCTACAATACATCAGTCGGTTCATCAATCAGTTGGCTGATACTTGTGGTCCTATTTTCAAACTACTCAGGAAAGGAGTAGCGGTCAAATGGAACGAGGATTGTCAGAAAGCTTTTGATCAAGTTAAGCAATACCTGCTATCCCCACCTGTTTTACAACCACCAAGGCTAGGAAAGCCTTTGCTATTGTACCTATCAGTGACAGAGGAAGCTATGGGTGCAATGTTAGCTCAGCAAGCAGAAGATACAAGGGTAGAAAATGCCGTGTATTACCTCAGCAAGAGGATGCTAGAATACGAATTGAAATATAATAAAATAGAGAAGCTGTGTTTGGCTCTGGTCTGGGCATGTACAAAGCTGCAGCATTACCTCTCATCTTACACTACGCATGTCATTTCTGAATCGAACCCCTTGAAATTCCTTATGGAGAGGCCGGTTCTAGACTGTAAGATGGCTAAGTGGGTGTCAGTGCTCGCAGCCTATGACCTGAAATTTGTACAAAGAAAGGCAGTGAAGGGCGGAGCTTTAGCTGATCAATTAGCGGAATTACCGATCGAAGACCGAATGCCGGAGGTGGAATTTCCCGATGAGGACTTGTTAAGCTTGGAAAGCGAAGCCTGGGAGATGTACTTCGATGGAGCTTCGAACTATCATGGAAATGGGGTTGGAGTTGTATTCAAAACTCCTTGTGGAGAATACATCCCAATTGCAGTTAAACTAGATTTCGCTTGCACCAACAACGAAGCCGAATATGAAGCTTGCATCAAGGGGTTAGAAGCGGCCCTTGAAAAGGGAATAAAATTCCTCAGGGTTTTCGGAGATTCCAACCTAATAGTCTCCCAAGCCCTAAGGAAATGGAAGATTAAAGAAGAACGTTTGGTTCCTTACCTACAACGTTTGGACGAATTGGCTCAACAGTTTGAAGAGTTATCGTTCCACTACCTGCCGCGAGCCAAGAATCAGTTTGCCGATGCCCTAGCTACTTTGGCCTCCATGGTTAATGTAGAGGGAGACCAAGTCATTCGACCTCTGACAGTCCGGCTACAGAAACAGCCAGCACATGTTATGAATTTGGTGGATGACAAGCCTTGGTACTGGGATATACAGAATTATCTTCAGAGTGAAGCCTATCCGGAGGGATCCACTAAAACTGATCAACGGACATTGAGACAGTTAGCATCTGGATATTTCCTTACTGAGGGAATTCTGTACAAAAGAAGTTGGAATGGCCTGCACCTGAAGTGCGTAGATGAAGAAGAGGCTCAAACCATCATGGATTCCTTACATAATGGGGAATCTGGTCCACACATGCATGGGATGGCCCTGGCTCGGAAAATTATGAACCTGGGTTATTACTGGTCAACTATGAACGAAGATTGTGTGAGGCACACACGGAAATGCCACGAGTGTCAAATCTTCGCTAAACTGCAAAGGCAGCCTCCGATCAATCTGAATCCCATAGCCTCGCCATGGCCTTTCGCAACTTGGGGCATAGACATAATTGGAAAGATCCATCCGAAGGCCTCTAATGGCCACCAATTTATCCTGGTTGCTGTTGATTATTTCACAAAGTGGATCGAGGCAGCCTCCTATTCGGTTTTGAATGCCAAGAAGGTAGCACAGTTCGTTCGTACCAACATCCTTTGTCGGTATGGAACACCATTCGAGATTATCACTGATAATGGATCTCATTTTCAAAACGAGTTTTCAGACCTGCTGAAGCGAAAGAAGATCCAGCATCATAAATCCTCTCCCTACCGTCCACAAACAAACGGGGCTGTTGAGGCTGCAAACAAGGCCATAAAAGTCATTTTGCAGAAGACGGTGCAGAAGCATAGGGCATGGCACGAACAGTTACCATTTGCCTTGTGGGGATACAGGACCTCCATCAGAGCGCCCACCGGGGCAACCCCGTATTCCTTAGTGTATGGTATGGAAGCAGTGCTGCCTATTGAGCTGGAAGTTCAGTCGGCAAGAATTATCCGAGAAAGCCAGATCAGCGAAGCAGATTGGGCCGAGAATTATCATATGCAACTCTTGGGTATGGACGAAAAGCGATTGCGAGCAATCCACCAGACTCAAGTTTATCAAAGGAGAATAGCGCGGCATTTTAATAAAAAGGTTAAAAATCGGAAACTCGAAGAAGGTTGTTTGGTTCTGAAAGAAATTAGACAGCCAATCATAGACCCACGTGGGAAGTTCCGTCCTCATTGGGCCGGGCCCTATGTGTTGAAGAAGATATTATCCGGCGGAGCCGTCGTCTTGACTGATTTAGATGGTTTGGAATTTACAAATCCATGTAATTTAGATCAGTTGAAAAGATATTATGTGTAATCATTGCATGATGTAAATGAACTACATTAGGCCTGATTCTCTTTGGAAAAAAAAGAAATTATATATCGGAGATATGTAGGCAACCCTCATTGGGTGCGGTCTAAGCATTAGTAAAAAAAAATCGTCATTTCACAAATTTCATGCTTCTTTGCCAAAAAAAAGAAAAAGGAAAATAAGAAAAAACCCGCTAAGTTGAAAACCCGAAAGGGCGACTTAGGCAAAAGTCGGGGCCCGCTAAGCTGAAAACCCGAAAGGGCAGCTTAGGCAAAAGTGGGTAGCTCGCTAAGCTGAAAACCCGAAAGGGCGGTTTAGGCAAAAATTAGAGCTTAAATAAATAAAGTTGGAAAATGCTTGGAAAGCTAAACAACATTCTCAATTTAAGCAATAAAGTCAAGAAAATGAAGGAATCCAAAATAAAGTTAAGTCCAAGACAAAAGTATAAAACATACATCCAAAAATCCAAAATCCCAAATAAAGATCAAACAACAATGAAAGTCCAAAAAACCTATAGAAGTCTAGGCATCCCGTCGCCTCCGCGGGGCGGCATCCTCTGAGTCTCCTATCTGCCCAGCCTCGCCGGTCCGAGGAGCCAACATAATCTCCTCACCAGGCCCAACCCCATCCTCAGCATCAGCCTGAACCCAACCTTCGAGTACGCTCAGCAGTGCAGTCCTCCTTGGTCTCTCAATTGGCCAGACAGTAGTAATGAACCAAGCCCGATACTCAGGAGAAGTCTGAACACTGGCAGGGTTAGGCAAAGGCCTAACCATTTGATGATCTCTTACCCAAGCCCTAAGGACAGCTCGGGTAACACCTGGAGTGATGGCCGAATCAGCTGAAAAGTCATCCATAACCGGAACAGTTTGATCTATCCCCATTTGTCTCAAAACGCGCAAAGCGCAGTACCAAGTACAATGGGTGAGACCCAGAAGATAAACCCGAGAATGGCGAAAGCTGACCTGGATGAAACGGGTAACATTGTACCAAGGAACGAACCACAATATCTCATCGGGGCCCAACTCAATCAGCCATGAAGTCCATGCATCAATAGAAGGGCGTGTGATCAAGATCCTCCGGGTACGATACTGAGAAGGATTGTAGGGTAAAAGAGTAGGAGCGGCAACCACTTGGAGATGGTCCCTCAACCATACCTGAGTAATGGATCCTTTCTGTTACAATGAAATAATAAAAGGAAAAGGAAATGGGAAAGGTAGTAAGGGGAAATACCTGGAGAATGATGGGAGAGACTGTCCATTCCTCAAACCCTAAAGCAGCCCTGTCGAGGCTCCTAATAGTCTCTGCCAGTACGAGACCACCGATGCAACCCATGTCTTCCATTTGCCAAACCATGGGGCAAAGGCACAGATCCCCGAAGCCTGGGTCCCGGTTAAACAAGAAGCCAGCCAACAAACAGAAAACTAAAGCCCGCATCCTCAGCCTCATCCGGTTTGGGTCATCTGGTTGAGCCTCTGAGAACTCATCAATCAGGGGCAGCAGGATCGCTTTCTGGTCATTAACGATCATAGCTCTAGCTTGGGGCCGGCTGAATCGAAACAGGGTCTCAAACGATCTAATATACCCAGCTTTTATCTCATGCCTGACCAAAGGGGCATTAGGGTCACATCCCACAATGGCACAAAACTCCTCAAAAAGAGGGCACATCTCTTCCATCATGGCCCCGAACCGGAAAACGTGGGCCTCGGGGTCCCAAAATCTAATGCAGGCCCTCAAAAAATCCCAATCAATTACCACGCCTCTGAGAGTAATGGCAGGAGAAAGACCGTACCTCCCCAGATTGATCTTTTCAACTTTGGAGAGACTCCTAGTCCAGCTGTGCATGCTATGGTTATAGAAGGGATTCATTGTTCTTTTCTTTCTTGTTTTATGTTATCTTTCCTCAAAAGAAAAATGATAAATAAATAAAAATAATGAAAGACTGAAAAATAAAAATAAAAATGAAAAAAATATAATAATAAAAAATAAAAAAAAAATAATAAAAACTGACCGAAATTGGACTTTTTCTGGCACAGAATTCGAGAAGAGAAAAAAAAAGGGGCTGAAATCCAGCTTTTATAGAAGGAAATTCAGAGTCGGTGGCCCGGCCCGGCGGCCCAGCCGCCGAGCCGGTGGCTCGACCCGGCGGCCCGACCGCCGTGTCGGCGGCCCAGCCGCCGAGCCGGTGGCTCGACCCGGCGGCCCGACCGCCGAGTCGGCGGCCGAGCCGCCGAGCCAGTGGCTCGGAACGGCGGCCCAGCCGCCGAGGGCCAGCGGCCCAGCCCGGCGGCCAGCCGCCGAAACCGGCCGCCGAGCCGGCGGCCCAGCCCGGCGGCCAGCCGCCGGACCCGGCCGCCGAGCCGGCGGCCCCACCCGGCGGCCAGCCGCCGGCCCCCAAAAAAAAAAAAAAAAAAAAAAAAAAAAAAAAAAAAAAAAAAGAGAGAAACTGAAATAAAATCCTTTTTGTTTTTTCTCTCTTTTCCTCTCAGACCTAATAAATCATGCATACATGTTTTTTTTTTTTGTCAAGTTTTGTTAGTACTGATCAAGTGCAGGTACAGATAAAGCTCAGTACAAGATACATATCAAGTGCAGGTACAAAAGTTCAGTACAAGATACATATCAAGTGCAGGTACAGACAAAAATTCAGTACAGCAATAAAAAGGTAGAGCAGAAGCTATCAGCGGCGGGGCCTCCTCCTCCTCTGATCATCAAAGGCCATCTGAGTCCAGGCCACAGCCACTTCTTGCTGCAATCCAAGAATCAGCTCCATCATCTGATTAACCAACCCGACAGGAACCTGAAAGTTATACAGAAAACACGAGTCAATATCAAAGCTCTTACAAATCCTTTTTGTGAGAGATGTATCAGGTTTTACCTCAGTAATGTCCTCGGAAGGAAGAGCCAGGCGATCCACATTCTCCAGGGAGACTTCTCGAGTAGCTGGAGGGCCGTCGGGTACGAAGTGGGAAATACTGTAGGGTAGGCGGAGCGTAACTAGATCCGGATGAAGCGGCCCGGTAGCCTCCAGAATGGCCCGAGGAGCCCTAGAAGGGCCTGCCGGTCGGCTAGGCCCGGCCTGCGAAGAACCCCCAACCGGAGTAGAAGAAGTAGGATCAGTCACAGGCCTCCTCCTTGGAGTCCTAGTTGAAGGACCCGAAGCTCGGGAAGAGCGAGTGCCGAACGGCTGAGAAGGAGCCGGTCCTTGGAAATCATCAAGACGAGATCCAATGGGCTGCATTAAAGTAATGCGGCAGAATTCATCATAATCTCCCTCCATAACGAATTCCAAGTATGGAATGCCCTCGGTATGAGTAGCAGTGAGCACCATCTGTTTGCCCGCTCGCATGTCAGTGGGAGGGGGATAAGGGACAGAACGGCAGCCTCTTATTTGGATGTCCACTCTTTCGCCCAAGTAATATCGGCGTAAGAATGGATGCGACAGAACCACCCTCCGCTGAGTCAAAGTGTCTGACCGCTGGAAGCCAGAATCAGCCTGAATCCAGCTCTGTAGACGGGCAGTCATTGGCCCCACTTCAGCCTACAAGATTTTTATGTTAATAAATCATTTTTATTTAACATATCTAAAATCATTAAAGCACATACCAGTTCCAAAGAGCATGTATCAAAGAAGGCTCTCAGTTCCTTCAGCGATTTCTTGCGCCGAACAGCGTGAAGACGTGATTTGTACCATCTCCAAGCCAAAGGTGCCAGCCCCAATTCAAGGTCAGGCTGAAGCAGCTCGGGGCGAGTGTAAGGAAAGTATTCGAATGCCCAAGTCTGTGTAAAAGAAGAAAGAAAAAAGAAGAGTCAGTGAAAAAAGAAAAATCCAGATGTAGGAAAAGGAGAATGTTCCTTACATTACCTCCCAGAAGTAGTAAGTTCCGCTGAGTTTGCAGTGACCTCGACTCAGAGCACACATATCATCATACGTGCGGCTCAGAATAGCACCAGCCCAGTCATACTCCTTTAAATGGGCCAGATTCTCCAAACTCTTCAAGATAGAGGGGTTAAATCTCTCTTTTCTGTTGGACCAGAAGGTCGAAGCAAATAATAGCAGCAAGGTAAATCTGGCTACCTGAGTAGCCGTCAACTCTCCCCGCCCAAATCTAGCATAGATGTCAGGGGCCTGGAGGGATAACCAGCGCCTAGAAATGCTCAACGCGGGAGAAACCGTGCCAGGCTCGACAATCCGGGGCAGGTCCAGCCCAATCAACTCCAACATTCGGTCAGAGGAGATCTCAGACCTCCAATCATCATACAGCTCAATCGGTCGAACTCCGAAAGGGATCCCGGAAATCACAGAAAAATCCGTAGGAGTCATTGTCAGCTCGCCCCAAGAAAAGTGGAAGGTGTTGGTAGTGTCCCACCACCTCTCGGCCAAAGCACCCAATAATTCCTTGTGATTGTTCCGAGCCATGTCCAGGTGTCTTAGATAACCCAGATAAGACGGGCGGATAATTGCACCCACCGGGTGGCTGTAATCAAGAATTTCGGGCGGAACTCCAGCTATTGAACTCTCGCCGACATCCAACTTAATACGGCAATCCTAAAAGGTAAAATGACCTAAGAGTTACTCCTTGGTTCCTTACTAAGGGTAATATCTTAGTGCTTTCCTAGCATGCATACTGATAAACATAATGAGCAAAAAATTACAATTTTGGCCTAAGGCCTAAAAAAATCACAATTTGGCCTAAGGCCCAACAAAAAATTCACATTTGGCCTAAGGCCCAATAAAATTCACATTTGGCCTAAGGCCCAATAAAATTCTTTGTTTGGCCTAAGGCCCAAAAAATCACATTTTGGCCTAAGGCCCAAAAAAAAATCACATCTGGCCTAAGGCCCAATGAAATTCCCCTTTGGCCTAAGGCCCAAAAAATCACAATTTGGCCTAAAGGCCCAATAAAAATTCACGTTTTGGCCCAAGGCCCAAATAAATAAATGAGAAATGAGCTTACCTGGGCAAAGATGCCGGTCACGGAGGCGTGGGTATCAGCTTCCACCGCCAGATTGGCATCATCAAGGGAGATCCCCAGAGACTCCAGAAGGTCTTCATCACTGCTATAGCCTGCCATGGTGAGAAAGTTGAGAGAATTGGAGAAGCTCTTTGTTTTTTTTGAAAGTTTGAAATGAATGAAAAATGAATTCTTAAGCTATTTATAAGGAAAAGGCCAAAAGGCGGGTCTTCTGGACGCGTCTATTTTTCGCCTCCAAAATTTGTGTTTCAGACAACCACCGACTCCCATAAATTATCTTTATGGTCACCGGTGGGGGGCAACTGTGAATACTCAAATTTTGAGGCTCAAAGAGCCAGTTTTTTCGGACTGCAAACAGTCCGGCCGGACCGAAGGCCATTCGGGAAGTTCATCGGAAATATGCCAATATGGTACTTGAAACGTCCGGAAAATTACGAGGATCTCGGAACTGGTCTCGGAATATTTTTTGGAGGTCCGGAACTCCCGGAAAAGCCCTCGGAATAAACCTGCTTGCCCCGGTGGCTCAGCCACCGGAGCCAGCCGCCGATCCGGCGGCTCAGCCGGCGGCCCGACCGCCGAGACCCGGCGGCCCGGCCGCCGGGAGGGCCGCCGATCCGGCGGCTCAGCCGGCGGCCCGACCGCCGAGACCCGGCGGCCCGGCCGCCGGGAGAGCCGCCGATCCGGCGGCTCAGCCGGCGGCCCGGCCGCCGAGACTTGGCGGCCCGGCCGCCGGGCGGGCCGCCGAGCCGGCGGTCCATCCGGCGACCCAGCCACCGGAAACAGTCCGTTTTGCGCCTATAAATACAGGCCTCGGGCCTCCTTTTTTACTCACTCAGTCTGTGTTGACGGACGCTCCTTCCCCCTACGCTCTTTGCGATTCTTTACTGCTTTCTTGCATTTTTTAATTTTAATTTCATTTTATTGTTGTGATATTTGGTCACTTAAAATTAAATTAAAATTAATTCCCTTAACGAGGAGCTTAACCTGGAGTTAAGAAGCGGTCGACGATTAAATCAGGTACGTAAACAAAACTCCGCCTATTTAATTTTAGCACTTCATGCATGCTTCTCTTCTACTCCTTTTAATTCTACAACTGCATAAATGCATTCATGTCATCATATAGGCAAGTAAATTGCCTCAATTAAAGTATGATTAAGCTAAATGCCCGGTTAATTAATAATCGTGGTATTAAAGCCTAAATCCGACAATATTGGCTTAAAATATCTAGTCTATTAATGGCTATGGTATGATTGCCTTTATTTCGAACAATTTTTTCGGCTTAAGTCCAGTTCATCAATAATTGTGACTAAGTAGCCTAAATTATTCACGTTCTTTTGGCATTAAATTGCCTACATTGCAGTTTGATTAATTACTTTTGGTAAACAAATTGCCAATAAGTAAGATCAGTTATTTTTTTTTAGCAATAAAACGCTTAAATCAAAGTTTTGGCAAAATGCCTTAAAACTAAATCAATCTTTTTGGCTTTAAAAGCCTTAAAATCAATCATTTTGGCGACAATCGCCTAAAATCAATCATTTTGGCAATCAAATTGCCTAAATCACTCTTTTTGGCTAAAAGCCTTAAAATCAATCATTTTGGCTACAATCGCCTAAAATCAGTCATTTTGGCAATCAAATTGCCTCAATCAATCTTTTGGCTAAAAGCCATCAAAATCAACATTTTTGGCATCAAATGCCTAAAATCAAACCAATCAACCTTTTGGCAAAATGCCTAAAACAATCAATCCTTTGGCACAATGCCTAAACAAAATGCACAAAGCATACACACACTCATGCATAAAGCATCCCATTCAAAGCCCTCTAAAAGAGGCCTATCGAACTACGTTGACTTTGATCTTCCATTCAAACGGAAGTACGTAGGCACGTTCGGGATCTAACCCCGGGCGGCAAGTCGAATCACATAAACATCTTTTTCATTGGTCTAAATTATTTCATCTTCCTTGCAAAACATTCATTCTTAGGTTAGTTTCATCAGCATGACATAGTCTCGGGATCCACCTCGGGTTCAAAGACCTTGCCTTAGACATTGGGCTAATTAATCTAGTAACTAGATTAATTAAAATTGGAGTCACTTAGGGTTTTTCCTAGTTTACCCTAAAACAATTAAACAAGGTGGCGACTCATACATTCACGTGCATTTCTTCCTTATGTCACATGCATTCACATGCCTATGACATTTTGGGGAGGGGTTCACAGAGTCGCCACCTTGTTTAATTATTTTCGGGTAAACTAGGAAAAACCCTAAGTGACTCCAATTTTAATTAACCTAATCACTAGATTAATTATCCCAAATGTTCAAGGCATGGTCTACGAACCCGAGGTGGATCCCGAGACTATGTCATGCTGATGAACTAACCAAAGATGAATGCTTTGCAGGGTGAAAGATGATGTAATTGGGACCAATTGAAAAATGTTTATGCGATTTCGACTTACCGCTCGGGGTTAAATCCCAAACGTGCCTACATACTTCCGTTTGAATGAAAGATCAAAGTCAACGTAGTTCGATAGGCCTCTTTTAGAGGGCTTTGAATGAGAATGCTTTATGCATGAGTGTGTGTATGCTTTGTGCATTTTGTTTAGGCATTTTGCCAAAGAATTGATTGATTTTTAGGCATTTGATGCCAAAAATGTTGATTTTAATGACTTTAAGCCAAAAAGATTGATTTAGGCAATTGTTGCCAGAAATGATTAATTTTAGACGATTGTCGCCAAAATGATTGATTTTAAGGCTTTTAGCCCAAAAGAGTGATTTAGGCAATTTGATTGCCAAAATGATGTTGATTGGGCGATTGTCGCCAAAATGATTGATTTAAGGCTTTTTGCCAAAATAAGTTGATTAATTTTAAGGCATTTTGCCAAAAGATCGATTTAATTGTAGGCAACTTGTTGCCAAAACGTGATCAATTAAGGCTTTTAGCCACAATTATTAATTAATTGGACTTAAGCAGGATTTGTTTGAAATAAAGGCGATTACACCATAGTTATTAATTAACTAGGTGTTTTGAGCCAATATTGTCAGATTTAGGCCTTAATACCGCGATTATTAATTAATCGGGCATTTAGCCTAAATTTATTTAATTGAGGCAATTTGTTTGCCTAATGATGGCATGGATGCATTTATGCAGTTGTAGAATTATTAGCAGTAGAAAAGAAGCATGCATGACGTGCTAAAATTAAATAGGCAGAGTTCAGTTCATGTACCTGATTTAATCGTCGACCGCTTCTTAACTCCAGGTTAAGCTCCTCGTTAAGGGAATTAATTTTAATTTAATTTTAAGTAACCAAGTATCACAACAATAAAATAAAACTAAAATTAAAAAAATGCAAGAAAGCAGCAAAGAATCGCAAAGAGCGTAGGGAGAAGGAGCGTCCGTTAACATAGACTGAGTGTCTCAAAACGGAGCCCCAGAGCCGTCTTTTATAGGAAAAAAGTGACCCCAGGCGCCCCTGCCCGCCTTCAAGGGCGGGCGTGCCCGCCTGGGCTGGGCGGGCGTGCCCGCCCTAGCTTAGGCGGGCGTGTCCGCCCAAGCTGGGCGGGCGTGCCCGCCTATTCTGGGCGGGTGTGCCCGCCCTAGCTGGGCGGGCGTGTCCGCCCACATGGGCGGTCGTGCCCGCCCAAGCCAGGCGGGCGCGCCCGCCCAGCTTGGGCGGGCATGCCCACCCCTCGGGCGGGCATGTGTGCCTTCTTTCTTTTTCTTAATTTCGTTCCGGAGGCTTTTTCGGGAGTTCCGGACCTCCAAAAAATATTCCGAGACCAGTTCCATGATCCTCGTAATTTTTCGGACATTTCAAGTACCATATTGGCACACTTCCGGCGAACTTTTTGAATGACCTCCGGTCTGACCGGACTGTTTGCAGTCCGAAAAAAGTGGCTCTTTGAGCCTCAAAATTTAAGTATTCACAGCTGCCCCCCACCGGCGACCATAAAATGATTTATGGGAGTCGGTGGTTGTATGAAACACAAATTTTGTAGGCGAAAAATAGACGCGTCCAGAAGACTCGCCTTTTGGCTCCTTTTTTTCTTCTATAAATAGCTTAAACTTTCATTTTTCACTCATTTTCATCCTCTTACTCTAAGGCTCTCTCTCAAATTCTCCCAAATCTCTCATCATGGCTTTCTCCGATTATGGTAGAGACGAGGATCTGCTGGAGTCTCTGGAGATGTCTTTTAGTGATGTCGATCTCATGGCGGATGCTGATACTCATGCTTCTATGACCGGTGTCTTTGCCTAGGTATGCTTGCTTTGTTGGCATATTATTTTAGGCCAAATGGTGATCTTGGGCCTTAGGCCGAAAAATAATTTTTTTTTTTTTTTTGGGCCTTAGGCCAAACTGTGATTCCTGGGCCTTAGGCCAAATTGTGATTTTTCGGGCCTTAGGCCAAATTGTGATTTTTCGGGCCTTAGGCCAAATTGTGACTTCTGGGCCTTAGGCCAAATTTTGATTTTTCGGGCCTTAGGCCAAATTGTGATTTTTCGGGCCTTAGGCCAAATTGTGATTTCTGTTTGTGCTTACTATTTTTATTAGTATGCATACTAGGAGGGGATTAAGATATCTTTTAGTTAGGAACCAAAGGATAACCTTAAACTATTTTACCTTTTAGGGTGCATACATTAGGCTGGACGTAGGCGAGTCCTCCATTGCTGAGATCCCGTTTGACATACTTGATCATAATAACCCGGTCGGAGCCATCATTGGCCCTTCTCACCTGGACTTCTTAAGAAACCTCGAGCTGGGTAGGCAGAATTATAAGAGCCTACTGGGTGCGTTGGCTGAGAGATGGTGGGACACCACCAACACTTTCAACTTCTCTTGGGGTGAGATGACGATGACCCCGACCGACTTTTCATTGATTTCTGGGATTCCTTTTGGTACTCGGCCGATCGAGCTATATGACGATTGGAGGACTGCGATCACCCCCGACCGAATGACGGAGCTGATAGGGATTGACCTTCCCTGGATTGTTAGGCCTAGCTATTCTACTCCCGATCTGAGTGTTTCGAGGCACTGGTTATCTCTCCAGGCCCCTGACATTTATGCCAGACATAGACAGGGAGAGCTAACGGCTACTCAGGTAGCTAGATTCACTCTGTTGCTGTTGTTTGCGTCATCTTTCTGGTCTAACAGAAAAGAGAAGTTTAATCCCTCTATTCTGAAGAGTTTGGAGGACTTGGCCCATCTTACTGAGTACGACTGGGCCGGTGCTATTCTGAGCCGCATGTATGATGATATGTGCGATTTGAGTCGAGGCCACTGTAAGCTCAGCGGGACCTACTATTTCTGGGAGGTAATGTAAAGAGCATATCCTCATTCTGTGTTGTCTTTTCCCTTTCTTTTCCCCCCTTTTTTTATTACTGATCCATTCCTTCGTTTTTTGCAGACTTGGGCTTTTGAGTATTTTCCCTACCTCCGCCCAGAGCTGACTCATACTGATCTTGGGCTAGGGTTGGTACCTTTGGCTTGGAGATGGTACCGAGCTAATCACCAGTCCGTTCTACGCCAGAAATCTTTAGGGGATTTGCGGAGCTTCTTCGATACTTGTACCATAGAGCAGGCGAGTGCCCTCTTAATTTCCCTTGGTCGTGCGAAAAAATAAAAGATTTATTGACACATTTGCTTCCCTTACACAGGCTGAGGTAGGGGCGATGAATACCCGACTCCAACGTTGGACTGAGGCTGATCCCCATTTCAGGCGATCAGAGGCTCTGTCTCGACGGCGGTTTGTCTTATCACATCCCGTTCTGAGACGTTATTACCTGGGCGAGCGAGTGCACTTCCAGGTTAGGGGCTGCCGCTCCGTTCCTCTTCCTCCTCCTGAGGACATGCGAGCGGGCAAACAGATGGTTCTTACAGATGCCCATACTGAAGGTATCCCACATATGGAATTGATCCGGGGTGGAGATTATGACGAATTCTGCCAGGTGTTTCTGATGCGGCCCATTGGCTCTAGGCTTGACAATCTCCCGAGGTCGACCCCTTTCCAGCCGCTCGGCACCCGTTCCTCTCGGGCTTCAGGCTCCTCGGCCAGGACTCCAAGAAGGAGGCCTACGTCCCATCCTTCTTCTTCTACTCCGGTGGAGGGTCCGTCTCGAGCTGGCCCCAGCCATGCGGCTGGTGCCTTCAGGATTCCCCAGGCTATTTCAGAAGCTACCAGGCCAGTCCATCCGGGCTTGGCCAATTTGCACCTTCCATACATCATTTCCTATTACACTCCTGAGGGTACTTCATTTCTTCGAGAGGTGTCCCTGGAGCGCGTGAATCGCCTGGCTCTTCCTCCTGATGGCATTAATGAGGTAATGACTGATAAATCTCTCATAAAAGGATTTATAAGAGATTTGTATGCATATTGACTTATATATATATATATTTTTTTTGTGTGACTTCCAGGTGCCTGACGGCTTGATCAGTCAGATGATGGAGCTAATCCTTGGGATGCAGGAGGAACTAACTTCAGCTTGGACACTGCAGGCCTTTGACGACCGGAGGAGGAGGAGGTCTCGCCGCTGATAGCTGCTGGACTTCCTTGCTTTCCTTTATTTTCTTTCCTCTTTATTTTCCTGTATCGAATCTTGACCTGTGTTTCTGTACTTAACTTATTTGTACCTGCATTTGATTAATACTGAAAGTATACACATTTATTAGATTTGAACAGAAGAGAAAGTCCAAAATTTTTTTTTTAAAAAAAAAAAAACTTTACCTTCCCTCTCTTTTTTTTTTTTTTTTAATTAATAAAAGCAGGATAGATAAATAAATAAGAAACATGAATCCCTTTTACAATCATAGCATGCATAGCTGGACCAGGAGTCTCTCCAAAATTGAAAAGATCAATTTGGGGAGGTACGGAATTTCTCCCGTTATCACTCTTAGGGGCGTAGTAGTTGACTGGGACCTTTTACGAGCCTGTATTAGATTTTGGGATCCTGAGGCTCACGTTTTTCGGTTTGGGGCTATGATGGAGGAAATGTGCCCTCTTTTTGAGGAATTTTGTGCGATTATAGGGTGTGATCCCAATGCTCCCTTGGTTAGGCACGAGGTGAAAGTTGGGTATGTTAAGTCATTTGAGAACTTGTTTCGGTTTAGCCGGCCACAGGCTAAGGCTATGATTGTGGATGATCAGAAGGCGATTCTGCTGCCCCTGATTGATGAATTTTCAGAAACTTGCTTGGACGACCCTGACCGGATGAGGCTGAGGATGCGGGCCCTGGTTTTCTGCTTATTGGCTGGTTTCTTATTCAACCGGGACCCAGGTTTTGGAGACTTGCGGCTTTGTCCCATGGTTTGGCAAATGGAGGATATGGGTTGTATTGGTGGTGTCGTGCTGGCAGAGACCATTAGAAGCCTTGACAGAGCCGCTTTAGGGTTCGATGATTGGACTGTTTCCCCCGTCATTCTCCAGGTATTTTTTTCTATTATCCTACCTCATTCTTCTTCTTCTTTTTTAATTTGTTTCTTCGTAATAGAAAAGATCTATTACTCAGGTTTGGTTGAGGGATCATCTTCAAGTGGTGGCTGCTCCTACCTCCCTTCCTTATAATCCTTCCCAGTATCGCATGCGAAAAATCTTGATCTCGCACCCTTCTATTGAGACATGGACTTCGTGGCTGGTTGAATTAGGTCCAAATGAGATACTGTGGTTCATCCCTTGGTATAATATCAGCCGCTTTATTCAGGTCAGCTTCCGCCATTCTCGGGTTTACCTCCTAGGCCTTACCCACTGCACTTGGTACTGCGCTTCGCGCGTTTTGAGGCAGATGGGGATAGATCAGACTGTCCCCATTATGGATGATATTTCAACTGATGCTGCCATTACTGCTGGTGTTACCCGAGCTGTCCTTAAAGCTTGGGTTAGAGATCACCGCATGGTGAGACCTTTACCCGATCCCACCAGTGTTCAGACTTCTCCCGAGTACCGGGCCTGGTTCATTGCCGCTGTCTGGCCAATTGAAAGACCAAGGAGGACTGTACTGCTGAGTGTTCTTGAAGTTTGGGTTCAGGCTGATGTTGAAGAGGAGTTTGGGACAGGTGAGGAGATTGTGCTGGCCCCTCGGACAGGCAAGGCTAGGCAGAGTTCAGTAGAAGACTCAGAGGATGCCGCTCCGCGGAGGCGACGGGATACCTAGACTCATATGAACTTTTGTGATCTTTTTCTTGTTTTGCCTTTCGTTTTGGGACTTTGGATTTATCTTTGGATGTTTGCTTTACACTTTCTTTTCTGCTTGATTTGAACTGCTATTTGGAATGAGATTCGACTTTTTAGCTTGAATTGAGAAAATTATTTAGCTTTCCAAGCATTTTCCAATTTTATTTCTTTCAAGCTCTAATTTTTGCCTAAGCTGCCCTTTTCGGGTTTTCAACTTAGCGAGCTTACCCATTTTTGTCTAAGCCGCCCTTTTTGGGTTTTCAGCTTAACGGGCCCCGACTTTTGCCTAAGCCGCCTTTTTATGGGTTTTCGACTTAGCGGGTTTTTTTCTTTTTTTTTTTATTTGGCAAAGAAGAATGAAATTATGAAATGTTTAGACCGCGCCCAAAGAGGGCTGCCTACATATCTCTGATATATAATTTCTTTTTTCCAAAGAGAATCAGGTCTAATGTAGTTCATCTTACATTACAATCACACAAAATATCTTTTTAACTGATCTAAATTACATGGATTAGCAAATTCCAAGCCATCCAAATCAGTCAAAATAACGGCTCCGCCTGACAAAATTTTCTTTAACACATAGGGTCCAGCCCAATGAGGACGAAACTTCCCACGTGGGTCTACGATTGGCTGTCTAATTTCTTTCAAAACCAAACAACCCTCTTCCAACTTCCGGTCTTTGACCTTCTTATTGAAATGCCGCGCCATTCTTCTTTGATACACTTGAGTTTGGTGGATTGCTCGCAATCGCTTTTCATCCATACCCAAGAGTTGCGAATGATAATTCTCGGCCCAATCTGCTTCGCTGATCTGGCTTTCCTGGATAATTCTTGCCGACCGAACTTCCAGCTCAATAGGCAACACTGCTTCTATGCCATATACTAAAGAATACGGGGTTGCCCCAGTAGGTGTCCTGATTGAAGTCCTGTATCCCCACAAGGCATTTGGCAATTGTTCGTGCCAAGCTCTATGCTTTTGAACTGTCTTTTGCAAAATGACCTTTATAGCCTTGTTTGCAGCTTCTACGGCCCCATTCGTCTGTGGGCGGTAGGGTGAAGACTTGTGATGCTGAATCTTCTTTTGTTTCAGTAGGTCCGAAAATTCACTTTGAAAGTGAGATCCGTTATCCGTGATGATCTCGAATGGTGTTCCATACCGACAAAGGATGTTGGTACGAACGAACTGTGCTGCCCTCTTGGCATTCAAAACGGAATAAGAAGCTGCCTCAATCCACTTAGTAAAATAATCAACAGCAACCAGAATGAATTGATGGCCATTGGAAGCCTTTGGATGGATCTTTCCGATCACGTCTATGCCCCAAGTTGCGAAAGGCCATGGTGAAGTAATGGGATTTAGACTGACCGGAGGCTGTCTTTGTAGCTTAGCAAAAACCTGACATTCGTGGCACTTCCGCGCGTGCCTCACGCAATCTGCATTTATGGTCGACCAGTAATAACCCAGGTTCATAATTTTCTGAGCCAAAGCTATCCCGTGCATGTGCGGACCAGACTCCCCATTGTGTAAGGAATTCATGATGCTTTGAGCTTCTCCTTCATCAACACACCTTAGGTGCAGGCCATTCCAACTCCTTTTATATAGAGCTCCCCCAGTAAGGAAATATCCAGATGCTAACTGTCTCAATGTCCATTGATCAGTCTTGTTGGACCTCTCCGGGTAAGCTTCATTCTGGAGATAATTCTGTATATCCCAAAACCACGGCTTGTCATCGACTAGATTCATGACATGCGCTGGCTGTTTCTGCAGCCGAACCGTCAGAGGTCGGATGATTTGATCTCCCCCTACATTAACCATGGAGGCCAAAGTAGCCAAAGCATTTGCAAACTGATTTTTGGCGCGTGGCAGGTAGTGGAAAGATAGTTCCTCAAACTGTTGAGCTAACTCGTCCAAGCGTCGTAGGTAAGGAACCAATCGCTCTTCCTTAATTTTCCATTTCCTTAGAGCTTGAGAGACTATCAGGTTGGAATCTCCGAAAACCCTAAGGATTTTTATTTCTTTTTCCAGGGCCGCTTCTAACCCCTTGATGCAAGCTTCATACTCGGCTTCGTTGTTGGTACAGTCGAAATCTAGTTTGACTGCGATTGGGACGTATTCTCCACAAGGAGTTTTGAATACGACTCCAATCCCGTTTCCATGGTAGTTTGAAGTTCCATCGAAGTACATCTCCCAGACCTCACCTTCCAAGCTCAACAAGTCTTCATCAGGAAATTCTACTTCCGGCATTTGGTCTTCGACCGGCAATTCTGCTAATTGATCAGCCAAGGCTCCGCCTTTCACTGCCTTCCGTTGTACAAATTTTAAATCGTAGGCTGCGAGCACTGACACCCACTTTGCCATCTTACAGTCAAGAATCGGCCTTTCCATAAGGAATTTCAAGGGGTTCGATTCAGAGATTACGTGTGTAGTGTAAGACGAGAGGTAGTGTTGCAGCTTAGTACAGGCCCAGACTAGAGCCAGACACAACTTCTCTATCTTGTTGTATTTCAACTCATATTCCAGCATCCTCTTGCTGAGGTAATACACGGCATTTTCTATCCTTGTATCTTCTGCTTGTTGAGCTAATATGGCACCCATTGCTTCTTCTGTCACAGACAGATACAGTAGCAAAGGCTTTCCTAGCCTTGGTGGTTGTAAAACAGGCGGGGATAGCAGGTATCGCTTGACTTGGTCGAAAGCCGCCTGACAATCCTTATTCCATTTGACTGCTACTCCTTTCCTAAGTAGTTTGAAAATCGGACCACAAGTATCGGCCAACTGATTGATGAACCGGCTGATGTACTGTAGCCTTCCTAGGAAACCTCAGACTTCTTTTTCGGTCCTTAGTGCTGGCATTTCCAGAATAGCTCTAGCTTTCGAAGGATCAATCTCTATGCCCTTCCGACTAACCATGTGCCCCAGAAATACTCCGGATGTAGCTCCAAACAGACATTTTGCCGGATTGAGCTTTAAATTGTACTTTCGAAGTCTAAGGAAGAACTTCTCAAGCGTTGTCGTATGTTCTTCAGCTGTTTTTGATTTGACAACCATATCGTCCACATATACTTCTACTTCTTTGTGAATCATGTCATGGAAGATGGTCGTCGCCATTCGTTGATAGGTTGCCCCAGCATTTTTGAGCCCAAAAGGCATGACCCTGTAGCAGTAAGTTCCCCATTCCGTGGTGAACGCCGTTTTCTCTTTGTCTGGCTCATGCATCATTATTTGATTATAACCGACAGCAAGATCAGTCAAGGAGACCATCTCGTGTCCAGCCATTCGGTCCACTAACAAGTCGATGTGCGGCAGAGGAAAATCGTCCTTCGGACATGCTTTATTCAAATCCCGGTAGTCCACACACATTCACACTTTTCCATCCTTCTTTGGCACCGGCACGATATTTGCTAACCATGTCGGGTAGGCGATAGGTTCTATGAACTTGTTCTCCAGCTGCTTGGCAACTTCCTCCTTGATTTTCAAGGACCATTCTGTTTTCAGCCTTCTTAGCTTCTGTTTTACTGGCTTAGTCTCTGGATATACTGGAATCTTGTGCACCACTATTGCTGGGTCAATTCCGGTGATGTCACTTGCTTTCCACATGAAGCAATCAGCAAATTTCTTCAAACATTCACTGACCTATTCCCTGTTCATGCAATCAGATGCAATGTATGTATGTTCGTTTTCTTCTTTGCCAATTATTATTTTTTCCTTTTCATTTTTTATTTCATTTATTTGATTGTTTTTGCTTGGTGGTTTCTAGTTCTCTTCGAGTGACATCCACCTCCATATTATAGCGTTATTGGGAATTGAATGCATTGCAGATGTCTTCCCATGTTTTCATTTTGGACCGGTCTAAGCTGACAAACCACCTCAATGCAGCACCGGTAAGAGATTGTTGGAACAACTGAGCAAGGAGCTCGCTGCTCAATCCAAATGGGTTAAGAGCACCTACATACATTTTCAAATGAGTCTTAGGACAAGTGGTTCCATCAAATTTGTCCATGTTGGGCATCTTGAACTTAGTTGGCAACCTGGCTTCGGGGAACAAAGACAAAGAGTCCATGTCCACCACTTCCTTGTGGGTCTTCAAGGCGGTGATAGACCTTTCCAGCAGTTCCAACTTTTCCCTCATCCTTTGAGCTTCTAGCTCGGAAGCAGTTTTGGAGGGCATGTCGCCCAGGTTCAGGGTAGGGTTTGTTGGCTCAGCAGCAGGACCCTGATCGGAGGTAGCAGGTCCACTTCCCCCGGCTGAAGCCCCATTTCCATTACCATTACCATTACCCAATTCAGCTATCAGGGCAATCCTTTGGGCGGCCAATGCCTCATTCATTCTAGCCCCCATTCTGGCCTCCATTCTGGCCTCGAGTTGTTCAATGAGGGTTTGGATATCAGCAAGTGATGCCATTGGTGCAGATAAGGTTGTTGGAGTTGTAGGCGAAGCTGGTGTAGCTGGTGAAGCTAGTGAAGCTGGTGATAGCACTGTAGGTGTGTCTGGCACTTGGGTAGGCACTCGGATTGTGGGCACCTGTAAGGATAAGGGTAGCTGGATTAGGTACAGTGGTCGATGTATCAGGTAGCTGATGTGAGGTGAATTGACTCTCTTGTCCAACTGTGCATGACTGGAAGTAAAAGGGTATTTCACGCCCTCTTTGTGTTTACCCCATGTTTATGATATGTCGTGAATGCGCATAACAACACGTCGTAATCTGTTTAATGATATGATTCACATCATTGGGTGCATACAGTCCTAAAGGATAGGTTCTATAGGCTATGACTCAAATAGAGAATCGGCTCATAAGGGACCCTTGAACCTTGAGTATGGATATACCTAACCACATGTGAAACAAAGAGTTTCGCGTGGGTCCAACGGTACGCACACCCATGGGCCACCCCCAAAAGGATTAGGGGCGGTTTTGCGGTAACAGGGAGGACGCTTTGGCTGTCCGTCGACATAATCAAAGAGACCTGCCGATCAGCGCTACTTGCAATCCAGACTCAGAAGTTTGAACAGAAAGAGAAGAAATTCATTTGAAATTCATTTTTTATGCAATGGAGAAAAAGATTCTCGATCGTGCAAATAAATCAACAAGTTTAAATGTCTTAATCAAATTTGTCACTTAAGTTCAAATTTCCTCTCATCGAGTATTCTTAAAGAAAGAACACTCGATTTATGTCAAGGTACCCTGTAAAACAAAGCATAGTAAAGTAATGCCCTAAAGAAGGGCAGGTTAGTTTATTCAACAATTGTAGTCCACTATTATGCAAAAAGATTACATAAAGCATTCCCCAGCAGAGTCGCCAAACTGTGACCCCCTCCCCCAAATATCATAGCATAGTGAATGCATGTGACTAAGGGCAGAAATGCACATGATGTGTGAGTCGCCACCTTGTTTAATTATTTTCGGGTAAACTAGGAAAAACCCTAAGTGACTCCAATTTTAATTAACCTAGTCACTAGATTAATTATCCCAAATGTTCAAGGCATGGTCTACGAACCCGAGGTGGATCCCGAGACTATGTCATGCTGATGAACTAACCAAAGATGAATGCTTTGCAGGGTGAAAGATGATGTAATTAGGACCAATTGAAAAATGTTTATGCGATTTCGACTTGCCGCTCGGGGTTAAATCCCAAACGTGTCTACGTACTTCCGTTTGAATGGAAGATCAAAGTCAACGTAGTTCGATAGGCCTCTTTTAGAGGGCTTTGAATGAGAATGCTTTATGCATGAGTGTGTGTATGCTTTGTGCATTTTGTTTAGGCATTTTGCCAAAGAATTGATTGATTTTTAGGCATTTGATGCCAAAAATGTTGATTTTAATGACTTTAAGCCAAAAAGATTGATTTAGGCAATTGTTGCCAGAAATGATTAATTTTAGACGATTGTCGCCAAAATGATTGATTTTAAGGCTTTTAGCCCAAAAGAGTGATTTAGGCAATTTGATTGCCAAAATGATGTTGATTGGGCGATTGTCGCCAAAATGATTGATTTAAGGCTTTTTGCCAAAATAAGTTGATTAATTTTAAGGCATTTTGCCAAAAGATCGATTTAATTGTAGGCAACTTGTTGCCAAAACGTGATCAATTAAGGCTTTTAGCCACAATTATTAATTAATTGGACTTAAGCAGGATTTGTTTGAAATAAAGGCGATTACACCATAGCTATTAATTAACTAGGTGTTTTGAGCCAATATTGTCGGATTTAGGCCTTAATACCGCGATTATTAATTAATCGGGCATTTAGCCTAAATTTATTTAATTGAGGCAATTTGTTTGCCTAATGATGGCATGGATGCATTTATGCAGTTGTAGAATTATTAGGAGTAGAAAAGAAGCATGCATGACGTGCTAAAATTAAATAGGCAGAGTTCAGTTCATGTACCTGATTTAATCGTCGACCGCTTCTTAACTCCAGGTTAAGCTCCTCGTTAAGGGAATTAATTTTAATTTAATTTTAAGTGACCAAGTATCACAACAATAAAATAAAACTAAAATTAAAAAAATGCAAGAAAGCAGCAAAGAATCGCAAAGAGCGTAGGGAGAAGGAGCGTCCGTTAACACAGACTGAGTGTCTCAAAACGGAGCCCCAGAGCCGTCTTTTATAGGAAAAAAGTGACCCCAGGCGCCCCTGCCCGCCTTCAAGGGCGGGCGTGCCCGCCTGGGCTGGGCGGGCGGGCCCGCCTATTCTGGGCGGGCGCGCCCGCCTGGCTTGGGCGGGTATGCCCGCCCATGTTGGGCGGGCCTGCCCGCCTAGCTAGGGCGGGCATGCCCACCCCTCGGGCGGGCATGTGTGCCTTCTTTCTTTTTCTTAATTTCGTTCCGGAGGCTTTTCCGGGAGTTCCGGACCTCCAAAAAATATTCCGAGACCAGTTCCATGATCCTCGTAATTTTTCGGACATTTCAAGTACCATATTGGCACACTTCCGGCGAACTTTTTGAATGACCTCCGGTCTGACCAGACTTTTTGCAGTCCGGAAAAAGTGGCTCTTTGAGCCTCAAAATTTGAGTATTCATAATGACTCGGAAGACGTTGCCCCACGGAGGCAACGGGCCACCTAGACTTCTTATAGGCTTTTGGACTTTTGGTGTTTTGGCTTTGTTTTGACTCTTTGTTTGGGACTTTGGCTTTGGATTTTGGATGTTATTTGGAATTTGGCTTTAGATTTTTGGATGTATGTTTTTTAGACTTTGATTTTCATTATTTATTTTTCTTGGTTTCTTTGGCTTTCTGCTTAACTTTAAATTGTTTGACTTTATTGCTTTTAATTGGGCACGTCATTCGTCTTTTAAGCTTTCCAAGCATTTTCCAACTTTATTTATTCAAGCTCTGATTTTTGCCTAAGCCGCCCTCTCGGGTTTTCAACTTAGTGAGCTACCCATTTTTGCCTAAGCCGCCCTTTTCGGGTTTTCAACTTAGCGGGCCCCGACTTTTGCCTAAGCCGCCCTTCCGAGTTTTCGACTTAGCGGGTTTTTTTTTTATTATTTATTATTTATTTATTTATCTATTATTTTTTTTATTGTTGGCAAAGAAGAAGGATTATGGAATGATTTTCATTAATGTTTAGACCGTACCCAATGAGGGTTGCCTATATATCTCCGATACATAATTTCCTTTTTTTTTCAAAGAGAATCAGGTCTAATGTAGTTCATTTTACATTATGCAATGCTTGTCACATAAAATATCTTTTTAACTGATCTAAATTACACGGATTCGTGAATTCCAAACCATCTAAATCAGTCAAGATGACGGCTCCGCCGGACAATATTTTCTTCAACACATAGGGTCCAGCCCAATGAGGATGAAACTTCCCACGTGGGTCCATGATTGGCTGTCTAATTTCCTTCAGGACCAAACAACCTTCTTCCAGTTTCCGGTCTTTGACCTTCTTATTAAAATGCCGTGCCATTCTTCTCTGGTAGACTTGAGTTTGGTGGATTGCTTGCAGTCGCTTTTCGTCCATACTCAAGAGTTGTAGGTGATAATTCTTAGCCCAGTTTGCTTCGCTAATCTGGCTTTCCTGAATAATCCTTGCCGACTGAACTTCCAGCTCAATAGGCAACACTGCTTCCATGCCATATATCAAAGAATACGGAGTTGCTCCGGTGGGTGTTCTAATTGAAGTCCTATATCCCCATAGGGCATTCGGTAATTGTTCGTGCCAAGCTTTGTGCTTTTTAACCGTCTTCTGCAAAATGACTTTTATAGCCTTATTTGTAGCTTCTACAGCCCCGTTTGTTTGTGGACGATAGGGTGAGGACTTATGATGTTGGATTCTTGTTTCTTTCAACAAATTAGAAAATTCACTCTGAAAGTGAGACCCATTATCTATGATGATCTCGAATGGTGTTCCGTACCGACAAAGGATGTTTGTACGGACAAACTGTGCTGCCTTCTTGGCATTTAGAATTGAATAAGAGGCTGCCTCGATCCACTTAGTGAAATAATCTACATCAACCAGGATGAATTGATGGCCGTTAGAGGCCTTCGGGTGTATTTTTCTGATCACGTCTATGCCCCAAGTCGCGAAAGGCCATGGTGAAGCAATAGGATTCAAATTGACCGGAGGCTGTCTTTGCAGCTTAGCAAAAATTTGACATTCGTGACACTTCTGCGCGTGCCTCACGCAATCTGCATTCATGGTTGACCAGTAATAACCTAGGTTCATGATTTTCCGAGCCAAAGCTATCCCGTGCATGTGTGGACCAGACTCCCCATTATGTAGGGAATCCATGATGGTTTGAGCTTCTCCCTCATCAACGCATCTTAGGTGCAGGCTGCTCCAACTTCTCTTGTACAGAATTCCTCCGGTAAGGAAATATCCCGATGCTAACTGTCTCAATGTCCGTTGATCAGTCTTGGTGGATCCCTCCGGGTAGGTTTCATTTTGGAGATAATTCTGTATATCCCAATACCAAGGTTTGTCATCGACCAAATTCATGATATGTGCTGGCTGTTTCTGCAGCCGCACTGTCAGAGGTCAGATAACTCGGTCTCCTTCTACATTGACCATGGAGGCTAAAGTAGCTAGAGCATCTGCGAACTGATTTTTGGCTCGCGGCAAGTAGTGGAAGGATAAATCATCAAATTGCTGAGCCAACTCGTCCAAGCGTTGTAGGTAGGGAACCAAACGCTCTTCTTTAATTTTCCATTTCCTTAAAGCTTGGGAGACTATTAAATTAGAATCTCCGAAAACCTTGAGGACCTTTATCTCTTTTTCCAGGGCTGCTTCTAAGCCCTTTATGCAGGCTTCGTACTCGGCTTCATTGTTAGTGCAGTCAAAATCTAACTTGACTGCGATTGGGACGTATTCTCCACAGGGGGTTTTGAATACGACTCCAACCCCATTTCCATGGTAGTTCGAAGCTCCATCGAAGTACATTTCCCAAACTTCACTTTCCAGGTTCACCACGTCTTCATCGGGAAATTCTACCTCCGGCATTGGTCTTCGACCGGTAATTCTGCTAGTTGGTCAGCCAAGGCTCCACCTTTTCGTGCCTTCCGTTGTACAAATTTTAAATCATAGGCTGCGAGCACCGACACCCACTTAGCCATTTTGCTATCAAGAACCGGCCTCTCTATAAGGAATTTCAAGGGGTTCGATTCAGAAATAACATAGGTGGTGTAGGACGAGAGATAGTGCTGCAGCTTTGTACACGTCCATACTAGAGCCAAACACAACTTCTCTATCTTGTTGTATTTTAGCTCGTAGTCTAGCATCCTTTTGCTGAGGTAATACACGGCATTTTCTACCCTTGTATCTTTTGCTTGTTGGGCTAGCATCGCACCCATCGCTTCTTCTGTCACTGATAGGTACAGTAGCAAAGGCTTTCCTAGCCTTGGTGGCTGTAACACTGGCGGGGATAACAGATATTGCTTGACTTGGTCGAAAGCTTTCTGACAATCCTCATTCCATTTGATGGCTACTCCTTTCCTGAGCAATTTGAAAATCGGACCACAAGTATCGGCCAATTGATTGATGAACTGGCTGATGTACTGTAGCCTTCCCAGGAAACCTCGAACTTCCTTTTCCGTTCTCGGTGCTGGCATTTCCAGAATGGCTTTGGCTTTTGAAGGGTCAATCTCTATGCCCTTTCGGCTGACCATATGCCCCAGAAACACTCTGGATGTAGCTCCAAACAGACACTTTGCCGGGTTGAGCTTTAAATTATACTTTCGAAGTCTAAGGAAGAACTTCTCAAGTGCTATTGTATGCTCTTTAGCTGTTTTTGATTTAACAACCATATCGTCCACGTACACTTCTACTTCTTCATGAATCATGTCATGGAAGATGGCTGTCGCCATTCTTTGATAGGTTGCCCCGGCATTTTTGAGCCCAAAAGGCATAACTCTGTAGCAGTAGGTTCCCCATTCCGTGATGAATGCCGTTTTCTCTTTGTCTAGCACATGCATCATTATTTGATTGTATCCGACAGCAAGATCGGTCAAGGAGACCATCTCGTGTCCCGCCATTCGGTCCACTAACAAGTCAATATGCGGCAGGGGGAAGTCGTCCTTCGGACATGCCTTATTCAAATCCCGATAGTCCACACACATTCTGACTTTGCCATCTTTCTTCGGCACCGGCACAATATTTGCTAACCATGTTGGGTAAGCAATGGGTTCTATGAACTTATTCTCCAGTTGCTTGGCTACCTCCTCCTTGATTTTCAAGGACCATTCTGTTTTTAGCCTTCTTAGCTTCTGTTTCATTGGCTTAGCCTCAGGGTATACTGGAATCTTATGCACCACTATTGCTGGGTCAATTCCCGTGATGTCACTTGCCTTCCACATGAAGCAATCGACAAACTTCTTTAAGCATTCACTGACCTGTTCCCTGTTCACACAGTCAGATGCAATGTATGTATGTTCATTTTCTTCTTTGCCAATTATTATTTTTTTCTTTATCATTTTTCATTTCCTTTATTTCTATTTCATTATTTTTGGTTGGAAATGCTTGGAAAGATAGACATGCGGGGTAGTCAATAATTTGCAAGCCTTTAGTGATAATGACGGAATCGTCTTCAAAAATTACATCAAATTTGAAATCTGGATTTTCAAAATCCGACACAGACGACTCAAGACTAGAACTAGACTCTGACTCGGTTTCATACTCGGGGTCAGACTCGGACTCAATACAGGACTTGATCACATATTTTGACTCTAGGTTGGACTCGGAAGGGGGTGTATCAGCAGTGCGCTCCTCCTCGGCGTACCAATTGGTGAGAGGTCCTTCATTTGGCTTGATCAGGCTCAGTAAATCTTGGTCCCCATCATTTCCTGTAATGACTGCAACCTCATCAAAGAGACTAGGCTGCATGAAGTCTTCCACTTCCATTTCAATCACTATTTCGGGCTCGTTACCCTAGACATCAGAGAATATTTCTAACCCAGATAGCATCTTCTTAGCGGCCGGGCAGTAAAACGGTTCTTGGAAGCTACGATAAGGAATCGTCTCTCCCGATTTGCAGAAGTGACTATTTAAAGTCAAAAAGTGTGATGGCATCTGGATGTTTTTCTTCTTTCCTCTTCTAGTCTTCTCAGCACGGTCTTCATCAGTAGGCTGATAACCCAGCCCAAAAGTCCCTTCATTCACCGGACACTCCCATGCTTGCAGCGTGGGGTATTTCTTCCCGGACCTTGCCATATTCATTCCCGGCAGGTAGGACATCTTTAGCATCAAAGGAACTATGCAGTTTATTTGCACCGTCCCGAAATCAAAGAGAATTCAGGAGTTCGCAGCCTTTCCTTCTATGAACTGCACAGTGTCATATTCAAATCCCGAGAGGGGAAAATTGGCATTTTCGGGGTTGACCTCAAAGAGAGGCTGGCCCTTGGGTTTCTTGAGCTGACTGTAATCATCTCCTTGAACCGTTATAATCTTACCCTCGTAGGGGAATTTGACCTTTTGGTGCAAAGAGGAAGGTACTGCTTTGGTGTGGTGTATCCATGGCCGCCCTAATAGCAGGTTGAAACTGGTGGGCACATCAATGACTTGGAACGGTACCTCCATTATGGCTGGCCCAATCACTAATTTTAGTGTAACAACCCCCAATACTTCTCTCCGGGTGCTGTCATATGCTTTCACTATCTGGTCGGACGGAATGAAATCTGTTTCTTCCAACCCCAGGCAGCTGGCCACCTTTAGTGGGCAAACGTTCAGTGCTGACCCATTATCAATGAGAACCATGGGCACAGTTTTGTCTCTGGTTTGAACAGTGATGTAAAGGGCATCGTTGTGACTGTCTCCCTCCTTGGGTAAGTCATCCTCAGAAAATTCGATGCTTTGCACCTTTGATGATTGGGTGAGGGTGGATACCAACACTTCAGGGCTGACTTCCACCGATGTTTGAAGTTGACTCAAAGCCTTGCAAAGAGCTTGGCGATGAGGGAAGGATGATGCTAGAAGTTCCCAAATCGAAACCCTAGCTTGTGTCTTTTTCAACTGCGAGAGCACTGGGTCTTCCTTTGGTTCATCAGTCCTTTGGTAAGGGTTATGCGAGACTTTGTCCAAGACTAATGGTTCATATTGTCTCCCGCTCCTGGTTATAGCGTCGAGTTCCTCAGTTAGGTCATTCAGGTCTAGGACACAGATTTCGTTCATTCCTAGGAATAGGTCGAAAGGATCGATCAATTCCTGGTCAGAACTAATAGCATTTACCCCGTGATTTGGTAAGGGATTAGTGCTAATGTTTGGTTTACTTCTCAGAATAATTGAACCATTATCTACCAAGTCCTGGATGCGGTTCTTAAGCGTCCAGCACGCTTCAGTCTTATGCCCATGTGCTTGGTGGTACTCACAGTATTCATTGGCTTTGAAATTCCTTGGTAAGGGGTTGGGTGGTGGTCTTGCCTCCAAAGGTTTGATGTAGTTTGCTTTGACAGCTTCTCGGAACACCAAAAGGATTGGCATCCCGAGATCAGTGTATGTTCTTCTTGACTGACTGCCATTTCGCATGTTTCCCATGTTTCCCACACGTAAAGGATTCATTGGGGTGATGCTTGCCACTTCGTGGACTTTGCCAGTTTGGCTAGGTTTCTTGTACTTCGAGGTTCCCGAGTCTTCTTTCAATTGTCCCATTTGAAGTAAATCTTCTACCTTCGTAGCAGTGGCAATGAGCGACTAGAACGATGGTAGGTATTGAGTTTGTAGTTGGTGTTGGTAGACAGGCTGTAGGTTCTTTATTATTATGTCCACCTGTTCTTGCTAAAGAGGTCGATTAATCATTTGGGCGGCCTTGGCTCTCCACCTCGTAAGGAACGAGGAGAAAGGTTCATTGTTCCTTTGTTTAGTGGTTTCTAGCTCCCTTCGGGTTACATCCACTTCCATATTGTAGTGATACTGTGAGTTGAATGCATTACAGATGTCCTCCCAAGTCTTCATCTTAGACCGGTCTAGACTGACAAACCATCTTAATGCAGCACCGGTGAGAGATTGTTGGAACAACTGAGCAAGGAGCTCGCTGCTCAATCCAAATGGGTTAAGGGCACCCACATACATTTTCAAATGAGTTTTAGGACAAGTAGTTCCATCAAATTTGTCCATGTTTGGCATTTTGAACTTGGTTGGTAGTCTTGCTTCGGGGAATAGAGACAAGGAGTCCATGTCCACCACTTCTTTGTGTGTTTTAAGGGCAATAACAGATCTTTCTAACAATTCCAGTTTTTCTCTCATTTTCTGAGCTTCCAACTCAGAAGCAGTTTTAGAGGGCATGTCTTCCAAGTTAGGGATAGGGTTTGAGGATGCAGATGCAGCACCAGGTCCTTGATTGGAGGCAGCATTACCATTTCCCCCAACTGGAGCCCCATTTCCATTACTACCGCCTAGTTCAGCTAATAGGGCAATTCTTTGGGCAGCCAATGCCCCATTCATTTTAGCTTCCATTCTGGCTTCCATTTGTTCTATGAGGTTTTGGATGTCCGACAATGATGCCATTGGTGTAGTTGAAGTTGATGAGGTCGGTGATAGCACAGTAGGTGTAGTTGACACTTGAACAGGGGGTACCTGTAAGTATGAGGGTAACTGGATTAAGGGTATAGTAGTATCAGGGTAGCTGATATGAGAGAGAATGACTCTTTGTCCAACTGTGCATGACCAAAGGAAATATTTTTTGTGTTCTCCATGTGTTTACCCAATGTTTATGATATGTCGTGAATGCATAACAACACATCATAATCTGTTTTAATGAGATGCTTCATATCACAGGGTGCATACAGCCCTAAAGGATAGGTTCTATAGGCTATGACACAAATAGAGAATCGGCTTATTAAGGGACCCTTGAACCTTGAGTATGGATATACCTAACCACATGTGAAATAAGGAGTTTCGCGTGGGTCCAACGGTACGCATACCCATGTGCCACCCCCAAAAGGATTAGGGATGGTTTGCGGTAACAGGGAGGACGCTTTGGCTGTCCGTCGACATAATCAAAGAGACCTGCCGATCAGCGCTACTTGCTATCCAGACTCAGAAGTTTGAATAGAAAGAGAAGAAATTCATTTGAAATTCATTTTTTTTTATGCAATGGAGAAAAGGATTCTCAATCGTGCAAATAAATCAATAAGTTTTAATGTTTTAATCACATTTTATGATTAAGTCCAAAATTCCTTATCAAGTATGCTTAAAGAAAGAACACTTGATTCGTGCTAGGATCCTGCAAAACAAGGCACATTAAAAATAATACCCTAAAGAAGGGCAGGTTTGTTTACACAGCAATTGTAGTCCACTTTATGCAAAATGATTACAGAATTCCCCAGTGAAGTCGCCAAACTGTGAACCCCTACCCCAAATGTCATAGGCATGTGAATGCATGTGACTAAGGGCAGAAATGCACGTGAATGTATGAGTCGCCACCTTGTTTAATTATTTTAGGGTAAACTAGGAAAAACCCTAAGTGACTCCAATTTTAATTAATCTAATTACTAGATTAATTAACCCAATGTTTAAAGCATGGTCTACGAACCCGAGGTGGATCCCGAGACTATGTCATGCTGATTAACTAACCAAAAAGAGTGAATGCTTTGCAAGGTGAATGATGTAATTGGACCAAATGAAATGTTTTAAGTGATTTCGACTTGTCGCTCGGGGTTAAATCCCTAACGTGCCTACGTACTTCCGTTTGAATGGAAGATCAAAGTCAACGTAGTTCGATAGGCCTTCTTTGAAGGGCTTTGAGGGTGTATGCTTAATGCATGAGTGTGTATATGCTTTGTGCATGTTTGTTTAGGCATTTTGCCAAAGGATCGATTGATTCGATTAGGCGTTCGTCGCCAAAAATGTTGGTTTTAAGGCATTTGTGCCAAAAATGGTTGTCGGGCGATTTGTCGCCAAAATTGATATTTGGGCTTATTATTGCCAAAATTGATGTTCGGGCTTATTATTGCCGAAATGATTGATTTTAAGGCTTTTAGCCAAAATGTGTTTATTTAGGCAATCTGTTTGCCAAAAGTGTTGATTGGGCGATTGTCGCCAGAATTGATTGATTTTAAGGCCTTTGGCCAAAATGAGTTGATTTAGGCAATTCGTTTGCTAAAATGTGTAATTTAGGCGATTGTCGCCAAAATGGTTGATTTTAGGGCTTTTGGCCAAAATGTGTCGATTTAGGCAACCTGTTTGCCAAAAGTGTTGATTGGGCGATTGTCGCCACAATTAATTGATTTTAAGGCCTTTGGCCAAAAGATTGATTAATTTAAGGCATTTTGCCAAAAAGTTCGATTTAAACGATTTGTCGCTAGACAGTGGTTAATCTAATTTATAGGCAATTTGTTTACCAAAATTGATTAAACCGTAGGCAATTTGTTGCCAAAATGTGATTGATTAAACTGTAGGCAATTTGTTGCCAAAACGCGATTGATTAAGGCTTTTAGCCACAATTATTGATTAATTGGACCTTTAGGCGAAGTGTTCGAAATAAAGGCAATTACACCGTAGTTATTGATTAACTAGGCATTTTAGCCAATATTGTCGGATTTAAGCTTTAACGCCACGTTTATTAATTAACCGGACATTTAAGCTTAATCGTGTTTAATTAGGACAGTTTATTTGTCTAAATGATGACGTGAATGCATTTATGCAGTTGTAGAATTATTAAGAGTAGAAGAGAAATATGCATGAAGTGCTAAAATTAAATGAGCTGAGTTTCGTTTGTGTACCTGATTTAATCGACGGTCGCTTCTTAGCTCCAGATTAAGCTCCTCGTTTAGGAAATATTAATTAATTTTATTTTGTTTAATTTTAGTGTCCAAGTATCACAATAAAAATGCAATAAAAATTAAATTAAATGTAAAAAGCGGTAAAGAAATCGCAAGGAGCGTGGGAGGGAGGAAGATCGTCCGTCAACACAGACAGGGGTGTCAAAATTGAAGAGGTAAGTGGCCTTTTATAGGCAAAAAATGGGTCGCCGGCGGCAGGTGCCACCGTGGTTCGGCGGGTGCCGCGGTGGTGGCGGCAGGTGCCGCCGGCTGTCCGGAGGCATGGGCCGCCGGCGGTTCGGCGGCAGGTGCCGCCGGAGGTCCGGCGGCATGTGCCGCCGGAGGTCCGGCGGCATGTGCCGCCGTGGCCGGCGGGCCGGCCGCCGGTGCCGGCGGCAGGTGCCAGTGGCCGGAGCCACCGTGCTAGGCCACGGTTACTTGGGGTTTTTCACTCCGGAGGAGTTTTCGGGAGTTTCGGGTCTCCAAAAAATATTCCGGGACCTGTTCCGTGACCGTTGGGACATTCCGGACGTTTTAAGTACCATATTGGCATATTTTCGGTGATTTTCCGAAATGGCCTTTGGTCCGGTCGAACTGTCCGTAGTCCAGAAAAAATAGGCTTTTCGAGCCTCAAAATTTGAGTATTCACACCTACTACTTCTGGGAGGTAATGTAAAGAACATTCTTCCTTTCTGTGTTTTTCTGTTTATCTTGATTTTTCTCACTGATTCCTGTTTCTGTTTTGCAGACTTGGGCATTTGAGTACTTTCCTTACACTCGCCCGGAGCTAATTCGTGTTGATCTTGAATTAGGGCTGGTACCTTTGGCTTGGAGATGGTACTGAACAAACCTTCATACCGTTCGGCATAAGAAATCGCTGAAGGAGCTGAGAGCTTTTTTTGACACTTGCACTCTGGAGCAGGTATGTGCTTAGTGATTCTTAGATATGTTAAATAAAAAGGATTTATTAACATATTTGCATCTTTTATAAGCCAAAATAGGGCCATTGACTGCCCGTCTACAGAGCTGGATTCAGGCCGATCCCGATTTCCAGCGGTCAGATGCCTTGTCTCGGCGAAGGGTGGTCCTGTCGCACCCCGTCCTGCGGCGATATTATTTGGGCGAGAGAGTGGATATTCAGATAAGAGGCTGCGGCTCTGTCCCTTATTCCCCTCCCGAGGACATGCGAGCGGGTAAGCAGATGACACTCACCGCTGCTCATACTGAGGGTATTCCACATGTGGAGTTCATCATGGGAGGAGATTATGATGAGTTCTGCAGGATCTCTTTGATGCAGCCCATTGGATCTCGGTTAGATGATTTTCAAGGACCGGCTCCTTCCCAGCCGCTTGGCACCCGTTCTTCCCGGGCTTTAGGCCCCTCGACTAGGACTTCAAGGAGGAGGCCTATGACTGATCCCACTTCTTCTACTCCGGTTGAGGGTCTGTCCCGGGTCGGGCCTAGTCGCTTGGTTGGTCCTTCCAGGGCTCCCCGGGCTATTTCGGAGGCTACTGGGACGCTTCATGCAGACCTGGCCAATTTACGCCTTCCATACAGCATTCCCTACTATCTTCCCAACAGCCCTCCAACTTTTCGAGAGGTCTCCCTAGAGAGTGTGGATCGCCCGGCTCTTCCTTCCGAGGACATTACTGAGGTAAAGACTGAAAAATCTCTCACAAAAAAGATTCATAAGAGATTTGGTATTGACTTGTATTTTCCTTTGTATGATTTCCAGGTTCCTGTCGGGTTGGTAAATCAGATGATGGAGCTGGTTCTCGGGATGCAGCAAGAACTAACTGCGACCTGGACTCAGTTAGCTTTTGATGATCAGAGGAGGAGGAGGCCCTGCCGTTGATAGTTGCCGGATTTTCCTGCTTTTCTCTTATTTTCATTTCTGTACTGAACTTTGCTTGTACCTGCACTTGGTTAGTACTGAAAATTTCATATGTATGCATGATTATCAAATTTGAAAGGAAATAGGATTTCCTTTCAGCCCATTTTATGGAAGAGAAATATATATATTTTTTTCTTTTTTAGTACTGAAAATAAATAAAAAAAACTCCTCTTTTTTTTATGGTACTGGAAAAAATTAAAATTTTTCTTTTTTTATTTACGGTACTGGAAAAAAATTTTTTTTTTTGGTGGTGGCCGCAGCCGCCTCCGGGCGCGTTTTTTTCTCTATAAAAGCTATTTTTTTCTTTATTTTTTCCAGATTTCATTCACTTTTCCCCGAAATCCGAGCCAAGGTCAGTTTTTTCTCTTTTCTCTCTTTTTCTTCCTTCTTTTCTTTAAAAAAAAACAAAAGAACATGAATCCCTTTTACAACCATAGCATGCACAGCTGGATTAGGAGTCTCTCCAAAGTTGAAAAGATCAATTTGGGGAGGTACGGTCTTTCTCCTGTCATTACTCTTAGGGGTGTAGTAGTTGATTGGGATTTTTTACAGGCCTGTATTAGATTTTGGGACCCAGAGGCCAACGTTTTTCGGTTTGGGGCCATGATGGAGGAGATGTGCCCTCTTTTTGAGGAGTTTTGTGCTATTATAGGGTGCGACCCTAATGCCCCTTTAGTCAAGCATGAGGTAAAAATAGGGTATGTTAGGTCGTTCGAAAACCTATTTCAGTTCAGTCGACCACAGGCTAGGGCCATGATTGTTGATGACCAGAAAGCGGTTCTGCTGCCCCTGATTGATGAATTTTCAGAGGCTCACTCAGACGACCCAGACCGGATGAGGCTGAGAATTCGAGCCTTGGTTTTTTATTTATTGGCCAACTTCTTGTTTAACCAGGACCCAGGCTTTGGGGATTTGCGCCTCTGCCCCATGGTTCGGCAAATGGAGGATATGGGTTGTATTGGCGGCATTGTGCTGGCAGAGACCATTAGGAGCCTTGACAGAGCTGCTTTAGGGTTCGATGACTGGACAGTCTCTCCCATTATTCTCCAGGTATTTCCCCTTTCCTTTTCCTTATTCTTTTTGTTGCGTCTCTGTTGAGTTCCCGCAAGTATACGGATCGCAATGTAGTAATAAAAAGATTGATCCCACAAGGCACGGGTTATGTCCACTTTACTACTCATCCTTAACACTTATGTTTACAGCAATAAAAGATAAAATGATTAAACTATAATCCTATTTAAACTATAACTAAATATACTACTTAATTCTATAGATAAAGATATAGTAGAATACTTAGAAGAATTGATCATGCATTAGATTTTCTTTTTCTATAGCAAAACGTGTAACATGCAATAAATGATTCTTTAATCACATATGGTAAAGTATAATTCAACCTCTCGGTATAGAATTACTCTATTTATTATATGCATCTCCACATACAACAAATGCCTTACTTTGTCAATTATTAAACCTAGATCTTATTCTTTGATTATTTCAATAAGTTAGACTTAATTTTGACAAACTAAGGTAAAGATTCACATGCAAACCCAACTAAATGAATTCTATCTCTTTGATCATTACTAAATTATTTCTTTCTGAGAATATAATTAAGTAAGCTTGATTAAACAAAGATCAAAAGATAACTTAAAGAAACTTTCATTGAATGAAACCAAATAATATTGTTGCTTTCATAGAAAATTATGAAGCACAACATGCAAAAAGTCTTTAATAAAACAAGAGAAAGATAGAAGTAATCAAACTCAAGCCTCCAGAGGGCGTCACACCTCGAGGAACTCCTGGATGTTCTTTGCACAAACAATAATAAGTGACTCTCGTCATCTTATTTCTAAGTACTACTTTATTATTTGGTACTATTTTCTAATACTACATCTTGCCTACTGGATAATGCGTATTACATAATGCCTCTTTTCCTTTTGATTTGGATTACAATTTATAGAAGATGAAGAGGGTGTTGGTTATGATGATGATTGGTTGGCTAAAAGGTGCTTTAGATGACTCCTCTTGGGAAAAGTCCCGACCTATGCATGGAAGGACATGTTTTTCTGATGAAAAGACAACAATTACGTCTCCTGGAAACACGACTCGCGCTCGTGCTTGTAAAGGTCGAGCTCGCGACTTCTGCTCCAAATGCTTCTGCCTCTCAAAAGTGATTTGCGCGCTCGCACAGATGGAAGTCGCGCTCGCTCATTTCGCTGGCAAACCTTCTGCTTCTCAAAAGTGATATGCGCGCCCGCGCAGATGGAAGGAGCGCTCGCGCATTTCGCTTTTTGGGTGTAGGTTGCGCGCTGCGACTTCTTCTGGTGCTCGCGACTGGCCTATTTCTTTTCCAACGCGACCTCCTTCGCATCGCGAAGTCTGCTGAGAAATTTTCTTCCATTCTTATCAACTTTTTGATCCTCTTTTCTATATAAAGCAAGCCTTTTCATTCCTTTGTTCAAATTGTGTTCCTATAATCACTTCTAAACAAAAAACAATACGAGCAAACATAAAATATATAAAAACATCATGCATTCATGCAATTTTATATGAAAATAACATAACAAAATTGCCCGCTTTGCGAGGCTATCACTTTTCTTCTTTTAGTTCATTCCTTTGTAATAGAAAGGATCCATTACCCAGGTTTGGTTGAAGGACCACCTCCTAGTGGTTGCTGCTCCTACTTTCTTGCCCTACAATCCCACTCAGTATCGTATGCGGAGGATCCTGATCACCCATCCGTCTACTGATGCCTGGACTTCATGGTTGATTGAGTTGGGTCCCAATGAGGTACTGTGGTTCATTGCTCGGTATGATATCACTCGCTTTATCCAGGTTAGCTTTCGCCATACTCGGGTTTACCTTTTAGGCCTTACACACTACTTGGTACTGCGCTTCGCGCGTTTTGAGGCAGATGGGGATAGATCAGACTGTTCCGATTATGGATGACATTTCAGCTGATTCAGCCATTACCCCGGGTGTTACCCGAGCCGTCCTTAGGGCTTGGGTTAGAGATCATCATATGGTTAGACCTTTACCTAACGCTGTCGGTGTTCAGACTTCTCCTGAGTATCGAACCTGGTTCATTGCCACTGTCTGGCCGATTGAGAGACCAAGGAGGACCGCACTGCTGAGTGCACTCGAAGGCTGGGTTCAGACTGACGCAGATGATGAGGTTGGGACTGGTGAGGAAATTGTGCTGGCTCCTCAGACAGGCGAGGTTGGGCAGAGTTTACCAACTAGGGATGACTCGGAAGACGTTGCCCCACGGAGGCGACGGGATACCTAGACTTCTATAGGCTTTTGTTTTTTTTTTTATTATTTGGAACTTGGACTTTGGATGTATGTTTTTTTCTTTGCTTTGGACTTGGACTTAGATTTCATCATTTGTTTATTTTGTTTGGATTTATTGCTTTCTGCCTGACTTTGGGCTGCTATTAGAATGAGATTTGACTTTTTAGCTTAAATTGAGAATATCTTTTAGCTTTCCAAGCATTTTCCAACTTTATTTATTTCAAGCTCTAATTTTTGCCTAAGCTGCCCTTTCGGGTTTTCAACTTAGCGAGCTACCCATTTTTGCCTAAGCCGCCCTTTTTTGGGTTTTCAACTTAGCGGGCCCCGACTTTTGCCTAAGCCGCCCTTTCGAGTTTTCAACTTAGCGAGCTACCCATTTTTGCCTAAGCCGCCCTTTTTTGGGTTTTCAACTTAGCGGGCCCCGACTTTTGCCTAAGTCGCCCTTTCGGGTTTTTGACTTAGCCGGTTTTTTCTTTTTTTTTTTTTTTTTCTTTCCTCTCTCTTTTTTTTTTTTTTTTTGGCAAAGAAGAAATGAATTATGAAATGATTTTTTATTAATGTTTAGACCGCGCCCAATGAGGGCTGCCTACATATCTCCGATATATAATTTCTTTTTTTTTTTCGAGGAGAATCAGGTCTAATGTAGCTCTTTTTACATTATGCAATGCTAATCATACAAAATATCTTTTCAACTGATCTAAATTACAGGGATTCGTGAACTCCAAACCATCTAAATCAGTCAAAATGACGGCTCTGCCGGACAGTATTTTCTTCAACACATAGGGTCCAACCCAATGAGGACGGAACTTCCCACGTGGGTCTGTGACTGGTTGTCTAATCTCTTTCAAGACCAAACAACCTTCTTCTAGTTTTTGGTCTTTGACCTTCTTATTAAAGTGTCGTGCCATCCTTCTCTGGTAAACTTGAGTTTGGTGGATTGCTCGCAATCGCTTCTCATCCATACCCAAGAGTTGCAAATGATAATTCTCAGCCCAATCTGCTTCGCTGATCTGGCTTTCCCGGATGATTCTCGCTGACTGAACCTCCAGCTCGATGGGCAACACTGCTTCCATACCATACACTAGGGGAATATGGGGTTGCCCCAATAGGCGTTCTAATTGAAGTCCTATATCCCCATAGAGCATTTGGCAACTGTTCATGCCAAGCTTTATGCTTTCTCACCGTCTTCTGCAAAATGACTTTTATAGCCTTGTTTGTAGCCTCTACAGCCCCATTTGTTTATGGACGATAGGGAGAGGACTTATGATGTGGAATCTTCTTCTCATTCAACAAATCAGAGAATTGACTCTGAAAATGAGACCCATTATCAGTTATGATCTCGAATGGCGTTCCGTACCGACAAAGGATGTTGGTACGAACGAACTGTGCTGCCTTCTTGGCATTCAAGACCGAATAAGAAGCTGCCTCAATCCACTTAGTGAAATAATCAACAGCAACCAAGATGAATTGATGGCCATTGGAGGCCTTCGGGTGGATCTTTCCGATCACATCTATGCCCCAAGTTGTGAAAGGCCACGGTGAAGCAATAGGATTCAAATTGACCGGAGGCCGTTTTTGCAGCTTAGCAAAAATTTGACACTCATGGCATTTTTGCGCGTGCCTCACGCAATCTGCATTCATAGTCGACCAGTAATAACCCAGGTTCATAATTTTTCGAGCCAGAGCTATCCCGTGCATGTGTGGACCCGACTCCCCATTATGTAAGGAATCCATGATGGCTTGAGCTTCTCCCTCATCAACGCACCTTAGGTGCAGGCCATTCCAACTTCTTTTATACAGAACTCCCCCAGTAAGGAAATATCCAGACGCTAACTGTCTCAATGTCCGTTGATCAGTCTTGTTGGACCCCTCTGGGTAGGCTTCATTCTGAAGATAATTCTATATATCCCAAAACCAGGGCTTGTCATCGACTAGATTCATGACATGTGCTGGCTGTTTCTGAAGCCGAACTGTCAGAGGTCGAATGACTTGGTCTCCCCCTACATTAACCATGGAGGCCAAAGTAGCCAGAGCGTCAGCAAACTAATTTTTGGCTCGCGGCAAGTAGTGGAAGGATAAATCCTCAAATTGCTGAGCCAATTCATCCAAGCGTTGTAGGTAAGGAACCAAACGCTCTTCCTTAATTTTCCATTTTCTCAAAGCTTGGGAGACTATTAGATTGGAATCTCCGAAAACTTTGAGGATCTTTATTTCTTTTTCCAGGGCTGCTTCTAACCCCTTTATGCAAGCTTCATACTCGGCTTCGTTGTTGGTGCAGTCGAAATCTAATTTGACTGCTATCGGGATGTATTCTCCACAAGGAGTTTTGAATACAACTCCGACCCCATTTCCATGGTAGTTTGAAGCTCCATCGAAGTACATTTTCCAGACTTCACTTTCCAAGCTCAACAAGTCTTCATCAGGAAATTCTACCTCCGGCATCTGGTCTTCGACCGGTAATTCTGCTAATTGATTAGCCAAGGCTCCGCCTTTCACTGCCTTCCGTTGTACAAATTTTAAATCATAGGCTGCGAGCACTGACACCCACTTAGCCATCTTACAGTCAAGAACTGGCCTCTCCATAAGGAATTTCAAGGGGTTCGATTCAGAAATAACGTATGTAGTGTAAGACGAGAGGTAGTGCTGCAGCTTTGTACAGGCCCAGACCAGGGCCACAACTTCTCTATCTTATTGTATTTTAACTCATATTCTAGCATCCTTTTGCTGAGGTAATACACGACATTTTCTATCCTTGTATCTTCTGCTTGTTGAGCTAGCATTGCACCCATTGCTTCTTTTGTCACTGATAGGTACAATAGCAAAGGCTTTCCTAGCCTTGGTGGCTGTAAAACCGGCAGGGATAACAAATATTGCTTGACTTGGTCGAAAGCTCTCTAACAATCCTCATTCCATTTGACAGCTACTCCTTTTCTGAGTAGTTTGAAAATCGGACCACAAGTATCGGCCAATTGATTAATGAACCATCTGATGTACTGTAGCCTTCCCAGGAAACCCCGAACCTCTTTTGCCGTCCTCAGTGCTGGCATTTCCAGAATGGCTTTGGCTTTTGAAGGGTCAATCTCTATGCCCTTCCGACTGACCATATGCCCCAGAAATACTCCGGATGTAGCTCCAAATAGACATTTTGCCAGGTTGAGCTTTAAATTGTACTTTCGAAGTCTAAGGAAGAACTTCTCAAGTGCTGTCGTATGTTCTTCAGCTGTTTTCGATTTGACAACCATATCGTCCACATACACTTCTACTTCTTTGTGAATCATGTCATGGAAGATGGTTGTTGCCATTCTTTGATAGGTTGCCCCGGCATTTTTGAGCCCAAAAGGCATGACCCTATAGCAGTAGGTTCCCCACTCCGTGATGAATGCCGTTTTCTCTTTGTCTGGCAAATGCATCATTATTTGATTGTACCCGACAGCGAGATCAGTCAAGGAGACCATCTCGTGTCCAGCCATTCGGTCCACCAACAAGTCAATATGCGGCAGGGGAAAGTCGTCCTTCGGACATGCTTTATTCAAATCCCTGTAATCCACACACATTCGCACCTTTCCATCCTTCTTAGGAACCGGCACTATGTTTGCTAACCACGTCGGGTAGGCAATGGGTTCTATGAACTTATTCTCTAATTGCTTAGCTACTTCCTCCTTGATTGTCAAGGACCATTCTGTTTTTAGCCTTCTTAGCTTCTGTTTTACCGGCTTAGCCTCAGGATATACTGGAATCTTGTGCACCACTATTGCCGGGCAATTCCCATGATGTCACTTGCCTTCCACATGAAATAATCGGCAAACTTCTTCAAACATCCACTGACCTGTTCCTTGTTCACACAGTCAGATGCAATGTATGTATGTTCATTTTCTTCTTTGCCAATTATTATTTTCTCTTTTTCGTTTTTTATTTCATTTATTTCTTTTTTATCATTTTTGCTTGGAAATTCTTGGAAAGATAGACACGCAGGGTAGTCAAGAATTTGCAAGCCTTTATTGATTATGACGGAATCGTCTTCAAAAATTACATCAAATTTGAAATCTGGATTTTCTAAATCCGACATAGACGACTCGGAACTGGAACTGGACTCTAACTCGGTTTCAGACTCGGGGTCAGACTCAGACTCAGTACATGACTCGATTACAGACTTTGGTACTAGGTTTGACTCGGGAGGGGGTTTATCAGCAGCGTGATCCTCCCCGGCGTACAAGTTGGTGAGGTCCTTCGTTCGGCTTGATCAGGTTGAGCAGGTCTTGATTCCCATCATTTCCTGTAATGACTGCAACCTCGTCAAAGAGTCTCGGCTGCGTGAAGTCTTCCACTTCCAGTTCAGTTATTATTTCGGGCTTGTTGCCCCAGACATCTGAAAATATCTCTAACCCAGGCAGCATCTTCTTAGCAGTCGAGCAGCGAAATGGTTCTTAGAAGCCACGATAAGGAATCATTTCTCCCAGTTTGCAGAAGTAACCATTCAGAGTCAAAAGGTAAGGCCGCATCTGTATACCCTCCTTCCTTCCCCTTCTGGTTTTCTCAGCATGGTCTTAATCAGTGGGCTCGTAACCCAGTCCATAGGTCCCTTCATTCACCGGACACTCCTAGGCTTGCAGTGCGGGGTAGGTCTTTCCAGACTTTGCCATAATCATTCCAGGCAGATAGGACATCTTAAGCATTAAAGGCACTATGCAGTTTATTTGCATTGTCTCGAAATCAAAGAGAATTCGAGAGTTTGCAGTCTTTCCTTTTATAAACTGCACAGTGTCATATTGAAATCCCGAGAGGGGTAAATTGGCAGTTTCAGGGTTGACCTCAAAGAGAGGCTGGCCCTTTGGCTTCTTGAGCTGACTGTAGTCATCCCCTTGGATAGTGATAACCTTGTCCTCATGAGGAAACTTGACCTTTTGGTGCAAGGAAGAGGGTACTGCCTTAGCATGATGTATCCAGGGTCGACCTAGAAGTAGGTTGAAGCTAGTAGGCACATCAATTACCTGGAACGGTACCTCCATTATGGTTGGCCCAATTACTAATTTTAATGTTGCAACCCCCAATACCTCCCTCCTAGTGCTGTCGTAGGCTTTGACTATCTGGTCTGATGGAGTGAAGTCTGCTTCTTCTAGCCCTAGACAGCTGGCTACCCTTAGTGGGCAGACGTTCAATGCTGACCCATTATCAATGAGAACCATGGGCACAGTTTTGTCTCTGGTCTGGACAGTGACATAAAGGGCATTATTGTGACTGCCTCCCTCCTTGGGTAAGTCGTCATCAGAAAACCCGATACTTTGCATCTTTGATGATTGGGTGAGGGTAGATACCAGCACTTCGGGGCTAACCTCCACCGATGTTTGCAATTGACTCAAAGCCTTGGAAAGAGCTTGGCGATGAGGAAAGGATGATGCCAAAAGTTCCCAAATTGATACCTTAGCTTGTGTCTTTTTTAGCTGTGCAAGTACCGGGTCTTCCTTTAGCTCCTCTACCCTCTGGTAGGGTTTATTTTGGACTTTGTCCAAGACTAACGATTCATACTGTCTTTCGCTCCTGGTTATAGCATCGACCTCTTCAGTTAGGTCATTCAAATCCAGGACACAGATTTCATTCATTTCTAGGAAGAGTTCGAAAGGATCGATCAATTCCTGGTCATCAACAATAGCATTTACCCCGTGGTTTGGTAAGGGGTTAGTGCTAATGTTAGCCTTGCTTCTGGGAATAATTGAACCGTTATCCACCAAGTCCTGGATGCGATTCTTGAGCATCCAGCATGCTTCAGTCTTATGCCCATATCCCTGATGGTACTCATAGTATTCATCAGCCCTGTAGTTCCTTGGTAACGGGTTGGGGGGAGGCCTTGCTTCCAAAGGCTTAATGTAATTAGCTTTGACAGCCTCTCGGAATACCATAAGGATTGGCATCCCGAGATCAGTATAGGTTCTTCTAGACTGATTGCCATTTCTCATATTCCCCACACGTAAAGGGTTGGTGGGGGTGATGCTTGCCACTTCGTGGACTTTGCCAGCTTGGCTAGGTTTCTTATATTTGGAGGTTCCTGAGTCTTCTTTCAGTTGCCCCATTTGAATTAGATCTTCTACCTTTGTAGCAGTGGCAATGAGCGACTGAAACATTGGTAGATACTGGGTTCGTAGTTGTTGTTGGTAGACGGGCTGTAGGTTTTTTATTATTATGTCCACCTGTTCTTGCTCAGAGGGCCGATTAATCATTTGGGCAGCCTTGGCCCTCCACCTCGTAAGGAACGAGGAAAAGGGTTCATTGTTCTTTTGCTTGGTGGTTTCTAGTTCCCTTCGAGTAACATCCACCTCCATATTATAGTGATATTGGGAATTAAATGCATTGCAGATGTCTTCCCAGGTCTTCATCTTAGACCGATCCAGGCTAACAAACCACCTCAGAGCGGCACCAGTCAAGGATTGTTGGAACAACTGAGCAAGGAGCTCGCTGCTCAATCCAAACGGGTTAAGGGCACCCACATACATTTTCAAATGAGTTTTAGGACAAGTGGTTCCATCAAATTTGTCCATGTTGGGCATTTTGAATTTTGTGGGTAGTCTTGCTTCGGGGAACAAGGACAAGGAGTCCATGTCCACCACCTCCTTGTGTGTCTTGAGAGCAGTGATAGATCTTTCTAGGAGTTCTAGTTTCTCTCTCATTTTCTGAGCTTCCAGCTCAGAAGCAGTTCTAGAGGGCATGTCATCCAGGTTAAGGGTAGGGTTCGTTGGTTCAGCAGCAGGACCCTGATTGGAGGTAGCAGGTCCACTTCCCCCGGCGGAAGCCCCATTTCCATTTCCATTACCCAGTTCAGCTATTAGGGCAGTCCTTTGGGCAGCCAATGCCTCATTCATTCTGGCCTCCATCCTGGCCTCCAGTTGCTCGATGAGGGTTTGGATGTCGGAGATTGATGCCATTGATGTAGGTAAGGTTGTAGGAGTTGTAGGTGAAACCGGTGTAGCTGGTGAAGCTAGTGAAGTTGGTGAGGTCGGTGATAGCACTGTGGGCGTGGCTGGCACTGATGCTGGCACTTGAACAGGGGGTACCTGATAGGATAAAGGTAGATGGATTAGGGTATAGTGGGTAGCTAAGGTAGATCGACTCTTTGTCCAACTGTGCATGACTAAAAAAGGGTGTTTTGTGTTCCTTTTAATGTGATGATATGTCATGAATGCGCACAACATCACGTCATAATCTGTTCATGATATGATTCACATCATTGGGTGCATACAGTCCTAAGAGATAGGTTCTATAGGCTATGACGCAAATAGAGAATAGGCTTATAAAGGGACCCTTGAACCTTGAGCATGGATATACCTAACCACATGTGAAACAAAGAGTTTCGCGTGGGTCCAACAGTACGCATGCCCATGGGCCATCCCCAAAAGGATTAGGGATGGTTTGCAGTAACAGGGAGGATGCTTTGGCTGTCCGTCGACATAATCAAAGAGACCTGCCGATCAGCGCTACTTGCTATCCAGACTCAGAAGATTGAACAGAGAGAGAAGAAATTCATTTGAAATTCATTTTTTATGCAATGGAGAAAATGATTCTCAATCGTGCAAATAAATCAACAAGTTAAAATGTTTTAATTAAATTGTACAAGTTGAGTCCAAATTTCCTCAAATCTCGTATTCTTAAAGAAAGAATACTCGATTCATGTTAGGGTACCCTGGAAAACAAAGCATAGTAAAATAAAACCCTAAAGAAGGGCTGGTTAGTTTACACAGCAATTGTAGTCCACTTTTATGCAAAAAGATTACATAAGTATATTCCCAGCAGAGTCGCCAAACTGTGAACCCCTCCCCCAAAAACAGGCATATGAATGCATGTGACTAAGGGCAGAAATGCACGTGAATGTATGAGTCGCCACCTTGTTTAATTATTTTAGGGTAAACTAGGAAAAAACCCTAAGTGACTCCAATTTTAATTAACCTAAGTCTAGGCTAATTACCCCAATGTTTAAGGCATGGTCTACGAACCCGAGGTGGATCCCGAGACTATGTCATGCTGATGAACTAACCTATGAATGAATCCTTTGCAAGGTGATGATGTAACTGGACTAATGAAATGTTTGAATGATTTTGACTTGCCGCTCGGGGTTAAATCCCGAACGTGCCTACGTACTTCCGTTTGAATGGAAGATCAAAGTCAACGTAGTTCGATAGGCCTTTTTAAAAGGGCTTTGAATGGGTATGCTTAATGCATGAGTGTGTGTATACTTTGTGCATTTTGTTTAGGCATTTTGCTTGAAAATTGATTGATGTTTAGGCATTTGATGCCAAAAATGTTGATTTAAGGCTTTTAGCCAAAAAAAAAAGAATGATTTAGGCAATTGTTGCCAAAAATTGATGTGATTTAGGCGATTGTCGCCAAAATGCTTGATTTTTTGAAGGCTTTTAGCCAAAATGAGTTGATTTAGGCAATTAGTTTGCCAAAAGATGTTGATTGGGCGATTGTCGCCAAAATTGGTTGGTTTTAAGGCTTTTAGCCAAAAGATTGATTAATTAAAGGCTTTTGCCAAGACTTTGTTTTAAGCGATTTGTCGCTAAAATGGTTAGTCTAATTTATAGGCAATTTGTTTGCCAAAAATTGATTAACTGAATTGCAATGTAGGCAATTGATTGCCAAGAAAAACGTGTTTAATAAAGTTTATTTAGCCACAATTATTAATTAATTGGACTTAAGCCGGATTTGTTCGAAATAAAGGCAATTTCACCATAGTTATTGATTAACTAGGCTTTTTTAGCCAATATGTCGGATTTTAGGCTTTAATACCACAATTATTGATTAACCGGGCACCTTAGCCTAAACTTAATTAATTGAGGCAATTATTTGCCAAATTGATGACGTGAATGCATTTATGCAGTTGTAGAGTTTAGGAGTAGAAGAGAAATATGCATGAAGTGCTAAAATTAAATAGACAGGGTTTAGTTATTACCTGATTTAATCGTCGGTCGCTTCTTAGCTCCAGATTAAGCTCCTCGTTAGGGGAATATTAATTAATTCAAATTTAGTGACCAATTAACAAAGCAAGAAAGCAATAAAGCTAAATAAAAAATGCAGAAAAGCAGTAAAGAATCGCAAGGAGCGTAGGGGAGAAGGAGCGTCCGTCAACACAGACTGAGTGAGTTGAAATGAAGATATCGAGGCCAATTTATAGGCAAAAAATAGACTGTTCGACGGCCTGGGCCGCCGGATTCCGGCGGCCTGAGCCGCCGGCGCCGGTGGCTTGAGCCGCCGTAACCGGCGGCCCGAGTTGCCGGAGCTGCCGTGGACGGCGGCCCGAGCTGCCGGGGCAGGTGACCAGAGCCGCCGTGTCCGGCGGCCTGAGCCACCGTGGCTGGCAGGTTTGCTAATTTCTCATTCCGGAGGCTTTTTCGGGAGTTTCGGACCTCCAAAAAATATTCCGGGACCAGTTCCGTGATCCTCATAATTTTTCGGATGTTTCAAGTACCATATTGGCATACTTCCGGTGAACTTTCCGAATGGCCTCTGGCCCGGCCGGACTGTTTGCAGTCCGAGAAAACAGGCTTTTTGAGCCTCAAAATTTGAGTATTCACAATAACAGATATTGCTTGACTTGGTCAAAAGCTTTCTGACAATCTTCGTTCCATCTGACGGATACTCCTTTCCTGAGTAATTTGAAGATCGGACCACAAGTATCGGCCAATTGATTAATGAACAGGCTGATGTATTGTAGCCTTCCCAGGAAACCCCAAACTTCTTTTTCCGTCTTCGGTGCTGGCATTTCCAAAATAGCTTTGGCTTTTGAAGGGTCAATCTCTATGCCCTTCCGACTGACCATATGCCCTAGAAATACTCCGGATGTAGCTCCAAATAGACATTTCGCCGGGTTGAGCTTTAAATTGTACTTTCGAAGTCTAAGGAAGAACTTCTCAAGTGCTGTTGTATGTTCTTTAGCTGTTTTTGATTTAACAACCATATCGTCCACATACACTTCTACTTCTTTGTGAATCATGTCATGGAAAATGGTCGTTGCCATTCTTTGATAGGTTGCCCCGGCATTTTTGAGCCCAAAAGGCATAACCCTGTAGCAGTAGGTTCCCCACTCCGTGATGAATGCCGTTTTCTCTTTGTCTGGCAAATGCATCATTATTTGATTGTATCCGACAGCAAGATTGGTCAAGGAGACCATCTCGTGTCCCGCCATTCGGTCCACCAACAAGTCAATATGCGGCAGGGGGAAGTCGTCCTTCGGACATGCTTTATTCAAATCCCGGTAATCCACACACATTCTGACTTTGCCATCTTTCTTCGGCACCGGCACAATATTCGCTAACCATGTCGGGTAGGCAATGGGTTCTATGAACTTATTCTCCAGTTGCTTGGCTACTTCCTCCTTGATTTTCAAGGACCATTCTGTTTTCAGCCTTCTTAGCTTCTATTTTACCGGCTTAGCCTTGGGGTATACTGGAATCTTATGCACTGCTATTGCCGGGTCAATTCTCGTGATGTCACTTGCCTTCCACATGAAGCAATCGACAAACTTCTTCAAGCATTCAATGATCTGTTCCCTGTTCACACAGTCAGATGCAATGTATGTGTGTTCATTTTCTTCTTTGCCAATTATTATTTTTTCTTTTTCATTTTTTATTTCGTTTATTTGATTTTCATTATTTTTGCTTGGAAACGCTTGGAAAGATAGACACGCGGGGTAGCCAATAATTTGCAAGCTCTTATTGATTAGGACGGAATTATCCTCAAAAATTACATCAAATTTGAAGTCTGGATTTTTTAAATTCGACACAGACGACTCAGAACTGGAACTGGACTCTGACTCGGGGTCAGACTCAGACTCAGTACAGGACTTGATTACAGACTTTGACTCTAGGTTGGACCCGGGAGGGGGTTTATCAGCAGCGCGCTCCTCCTCGACGTACCAGTTGGTGAGAGGCCCTTTGTACGGCTTGATCAGGCTCAGCAGGTCTTGGTTCCCATCATTTCTTGTAATGACCGCAACCTCGTCAAAGAGACTGGGCTGCATGAAGTCTTCCACTTCTAGTTCAGTTATTGCTTCTGGCTTGTTGTCCTAGGTATCAGCAAATATTTCCAGCCCAGGCAGCATTTTCTTAGCTGTCGGGAAGTAGAATGGTTCCCGGAAGCCACAATAAGGAATTGTTTCTCCCGGTTTGCAAAAATAACCATTCAAAGTCAAAAGGTAAGGCCGCATCTGTATACTCTCCTTCTTTCTTCTCCTGGTCCTTTCAGCAAGGTCTTCATCAGTGGGATCATAACCTAGCCCAAAAGTCCCTTGGTTCACTAGACATTCCCAAGCTTGCAGTGCGGGGTATGTCTTTCCGGACCTTGCCATAACCATTCCCGGTAGGTAGGACATTTTCAGCATCAAAGACACTATGCAGTTTATTTGCATCGTCCCGAAATCAAAGAGAATTCGAGAGTTTGCAGTCTTCTCTTCTATAAACTGTACAGTGTCATACTGAAATCCCGAGAGGGGCAAATTGGCATTTTCAGGGTTGACCTCAAAGAGAGGCTGGCCCTTTGGCTTCTTCAATTGGCTATAGTCATCCCCCTGAATAGTTATAACTTTGTCCTCGTAAGGAAACTTGACCTTTTGATGCAAAGAAGAGGGCACTGCCTTAGCATGATGTATCCATGGTCGTCCCAGGAGTAGGTTGAAACTGGTAGGCACATCAATTACTTGGAACGGGACCTCCATCATAGCTGGCCCAATTGCTAATTTCAATGTAGCAACCCCTAATACTTCCCTTCGGGTGCTGTCATAAGCTTTGACTATTTGGTCCGATGGACTGAAATCTGCCTCCTCCAACCCCAGACAGCTAGCTACCCTCAGTGGGCAGACATTCAATGCTGACCCATTGTCAATGAGAACCATGGGCACAGTCTTTTCTCTGGTCTGAATAGTAACATAAAGTGCATCATTGTGACCGCTTCCTTGCTTGGGCAAGTCATCGTCGAAAAACCCGATGCTTTGCATCTCTGATGATTGGGTGAGGGTGGATACCAGCACTTCAGGGCTAACCTCCACCGATGTTTGAAGTTGGCTCAAAGCCTTGCAAAGAGCTTGGCGATGAGGAAAGGATGATGCCAGAAGTTCCCAGATTGACACCCTAGCCTGGGTCTTTTTTAACTGCGAGAGTACCGGTCTTCCTTTGGCTCCTCTGCCCTCTGGTAGGGCTTATTTTGGACTTTGTCCAGGACTAATGGTTCATACTGTCTCCCGCTCCTGGTTATTGCATCGACCTCTTCAGATAAGTCATTCAGGTCCAGGACACAGATGTCATTCATTTCTAGGAATAGTTCGAAAGGATCGATCAATTCCTGGTCAACAACTATAGCATTTACCCCATGATTTGGTAAGGGATTAGTGCTAATGTTTGGCTTACTCCTTGGAATAATTGAACCATTGTCCACCAGGTCTTGGATGCGGTTCTTAAGCGTCTAGCACGCTTCAGTCTTGTGCCCGTTACCCTGATGGTACTCACAGTATTCGTCAGCTCTGTAGTTCCTTGGTAATGGGTTGGGTGGCGGCCTTGCTTCCAAAGGCTTGATGTAGTTTGCATTGATAGCCTCTCGGAATACCAAAAGGATTGGCATCCCGAGATCAGTATATGTCCTTCTTGACTGACTGCCATTTCTCATATTTCCCACACGTAAAGGATTCGTGGGGGTGATGCTTGCCACTTCATGGACTTTGCTAGCTCGGCTAGGCTTCTTGTATTTTGAGGTTCTCGAGTCTTATTTTAGTTGCCCCATTTGAATTAAATCCTCTACCTTCGTAGCAGTGGCAATGAGCGACTGAAACGTTGGTAGGTACTGAGTTTGTAGTTGTTGTTGGTAGACAGGTTGCAGGTTCTTTATAATTATGTCCACCTATTCTTGCTCAGAAGGCCGGTTAATCATTTGGGCGGCCTTAGCCCTCCACCTCGTAAGGAACGAGGAAAAGGGTTCGTTGTTCTTCTATTTGGTGGTTTCCAGTTCCCTCCGAGTAACATCAACCTCCATATTATAGTGGTATTGTGTATTAAACGCATTGCAGATGTCTTCCCAGGTCTTCATTTTAGACCGGTCCAGGTTGACAAACCACCTCAAAGCAGCACCGGTGAGTGATTGTTGAAACAACTAAGCAAGGAGCTCGCTGTTCAGTCCGAACGGGTTTAGGGCACCCACATACATTTTCAGGTGCGTTTTGGGACAAGTGGTTCCGTCAAACTTGTCCATGTTGGGCATTTTGAACTTTGTTGGCAGTCTTGCTTCGGGGAATAAGGACAAGGAGTCCATGTCCACCACTTCCTTATGTGTCTTGAGGGCAGTGATCGACCTTTCCAGGAGTTCCAATTTTTCGCTCATTTTCTGAGCTTCCAACTCAGAAGCAGTTCTGGAGGGCATGTCATCCAAGTTAAGGGCAGGGTTTGTCGGTTCAGCAGCAGGTCCCTGATTAGAGGTAGCAGGTCCACTTCCCCCAGCGGAAGCCCCATTTCCATTACCAATACCTAGCTCAGCTATTAGGGTTGTTCTCTGGGCAGCTAATGCCTCATTCATTCTAGCCTCCATTCTGGCTTCCAGTTGTTCCATGAGATTTTGGATGTCAGCCAGTGATGCCATTTGGATTGCAGGCGAAGTTGGTGAAGCTGGTGAGGTTGGTGAAGCTGGTGAGGTTGGTGATAGCACTGTAGGTGTGACTGGAACTTGGATAGGCACTCGAACAGTGGGTACCTATAAGTATAAGGGTAATTGGATTAGGGTACAGTGGTTCGTGTATCAGGGTAGCTGATATGAGGTAGATCGACTCTTTGTCCAACTGTGCGTGACTAAAAAGAATATTGTGTTCTTTTTAATGTTTTTATGAGGTGATATGTCATGAATGCACACAACAACACGTCATGATCCGTTTTAATGAGATGATTCACATCATTGGGTGCATATAGCCCTAAAGGATAGGTTCTATAGGCTATGCCACAAATAGAGAATTGGCTTATTAAGGGACCCTTGAACCTTGAGCATGGATATATCTAACCACATGTGAAACAAAGAGTTTCGTGTGGGTCCAACAGTACGCATACTCATGGGCCACCCCTAAAAGGATTAGGGATGGTTTGCGGTAATAAGGAGGACGCTTTGGCCGTCCGTCGACATAATCAAGGAGACCTGCCAATCAGCACTACTTGCTATCCAGACTCAGAAGTTTGAACAGAGAGAGAAGAAATTCATTTGAAATTCGTTTTTTATGCAATGGAGAAAAAGATTCTCAATTCGTGCAAATAAATAAACAAATTTAAATGATTTAAAGTAAAATTCAATTAGGTCCAAATTCTCCTTATTAAGCATTCTTAAAGAAAGAACACTTAATCTTTGCTAGGGTACCCTGCAAAACAAAGCATAGTAAAATAATACCCTAAAGAAGGGCAGGTTAGTTTACACAACAATCGTAGTCCACTTTATGCAAAATGATTACATAACTCCCAGTGAAGTCGCCAAACTGTGAACCCCTCCCCCGAAAATAGGCATATAATGAATATGACTAAGGGCAGAAATGCGCGTGAATGTGTGAGTCGCCACCTTGTTTAATTATTTTTAGGGTAAACTAGGAAAAAACCCTAAGTTGACTCCAATTTTAATTAACCTACTTACTAGATTAATTATCCCAATGTTTAAGGCATGGTTTGCGAACCCGAGGTGGATCCCGAGACCATGTCATGTTGATGAACTAACCGATGAATGAATGCTTTGCAGGGTAAATGATGTAATTGGACCAATGAAATGCTTAAGTGATTTCGACTTGCCGCTCGGGGTTAAATCCCAAACGTGCCTATGTACTTCCGTTTGAATGGAAGATCAAAGTCGACGTAGTTCGACAGGCCTTTTTTAAAGGGCTTTAAATGGGTATGCTTAATGCATGAGTGTGTGTATGCTTTGCGCATTTTGTTTAGGCATTTTGCCAAAGAATTGATTGATTTGATGTTTTAGGCATTTGTTGCCAAAAATGTTGATTTAAGGCTTTTAGCCAAAAAGATTAATTTAGGCAATTTGTTGCCAAAAGTGGATGTGATTTAGGCGATTGTCGCCAAAATTGATTATTTGAAGGCTTTTAGCCAAAATGGGTTGATTTAGGCAATTTGTTTGCCAAAAAGTGTTGATTGGGCGATTGTCGCCAAAATTGATTGATTTAAGGCTTTTAGCCAAAAGATTGATTAATTCAAGGCATTTTGCTAAAGCTTCGATTTAAGCGATTTGTCGCTAAAAATGATTAATCTACTTATAGGCAATTTGTTTGCCAAAAGTGATCAATTGAATGGCAATATAGGCAATTTATTGCCAAAAAAACGTGTTTAATTAAGGCCATTTAGCCACAATTATTGATTAATTGGACTTAAGCCGGACTGTTCGAAATAAATCCATTATACCATAGTCATTAATTGACTAGATACTTTAGCCAATATTGTCGGATTTAGGCTTTAACACCACGATTATTAATTAACCGGGTATTTAAGCTTAATCATATTTAATTAAGGCAATTTATTTGCCAAATTGATGACGTGAATGCATTTATGCAACAGTTTAATTCAGAATTGGAGTAGAAGAAGAATATGCATGAAATGCTGAAATTAAATGGGCAGAGTTTCGTTATTACCTGAGTTAATCGGCGGCCGCTTCTTAGCTTCAGCTTGAAAACTCCAGATTAAGCTCCTCGTTTGGGGAATATTGATTAGAATTAATTTAATTTAAGTGGCCAAATATCACAACAGCAGAGTAATAAAAGCCTACACTAAATGCAGAAAAGCAGTAAAAGAACCGCAAGGAGCGTAGGGGAGAAGAGAGCGTCCGTCAACACAGACTGAGTGAGTAAAAAAGTCGCATCGGGGCTGATTTTATAGGAAAAAATAGGCTGGAGGGCGGGCGCCGCGGCCGTGGGCAGTACATCAGCCGGTTCATTAATCAATTGGCCGATACTTGTGGTCCGATCTTCAAATTACTCAGGAAAGGGGTATCCGTCAAATGGAACGAAGATTATTAGAAAGCCTTTGATCAGGTCAAACAGTATTTACTATCTCCGCCAGTCTTGCAACCACCAAGGCCAGGAAAACCCTTGCTACTGTACCTATCAGTGACAGAAGAAGCGATGGGTGCAATGCTAGCTCAATAAGCAGAAGACACCAGGGTAGAAAATGCTGTGTATTACCTTAGCAAAAGGATGCTAGACTACGAGCTGAAGTATAATAAGATAGAGAAGTTATGTCTGGCTCTAGTTTGGGCTTGTACAAAGCTGCAGCACTATCTTTCATCCTATACCACATATGTTATCTCTGAATCGAACCCCTTGAAATTCCTTATGGAGAGGCCGGTTCTTGACAGTAAGATGGCTAAGTGGGTGTCAATGCTCGCAGCCTATGACTTGAAATTTGTACAGCGGAAGGTAGTAAAAGGAGGAGCCTTGGCTGACCAATTAGCGGAACTGCTCGTGGAAGACGAAATGAGAGAAGTGGAGTTTCCCGACGAAGATCTCTTGAACATGGAAAATGATGTTTGGAAGATGTATTTTGATGGAGCTTCGAATTATCACGGAAATGGAATTGGAGTCGTGTTCAAAACTCCTTGTGGAGAATACGTCCCAATTGTAGTCAAGTTAGATTTCGACTGCACCAACAATGAAGCCGAGTATGAAGCTTGCATTAAGGGGTTAGAAGCGGCCCTGGAAAAAGAGATAAAAGTCCTTAGGGTTTTCGGGGATTCCAATTTAATAGTCTCCCAAGCTCTAAGGAAGTGGAAAATTAAGGAAGAGCGTTTAAGGAAGAGCGTTTGGTTCCTTACCTACAACACTTGGATGAATTGGCTCAACAATTCGAGGATCTGTCTTTCCATTACTTGCCCCGAGCCAAGAACTAGTTTGCTGATGCCCTTGCTACTTTAGCTTCCATGGTCAATGTAGAGGGGAATCAAATCATTCGACCTTTGACAGTTCGGCTACAGAAACAGCCGGCCCACATCATGAATTTGGTCAATGACAAGCCCTAGTTTTAGGACGTACAGAATTATCTTTAGAACGAGGCTTACCCAGATGGATCCTCGAAGATTGATCAATGGACATTGAGACGGTTAGCATCCGGATATTTCCTTACTGGGGGAGTTCTATATAAAAGAAGTTGGAACGGTTTGCATCTAAGATGCGTAGATGAAGGGGAAGCTCAAACTATTATGGATTCCCTACACAACAGGGAGTATTATGAAGATGAACGGTTTGCTCAAACTATTATGAAGATGAACGGTTTGCTCCGGCCGCCGGATTTCGGCGGCCTCTGCCGGTGCCGGCGGCTCAGGCCGCCAAAATCCGGCGGCCCAGGCCGCCGAGCTCAACGGCTCAGGCCGCCGAACCCAGCAGCCCAGGCCGCTGAAACAGTCCGTTTTTGCCTATAAATAGTGGCCCCGGCACTCATTTCAAGTCACTCAGTCTGTGTTGACGGACGCTCCTTCTCCCCTACGCTCCTTGCGATTCTTTATTGCTTTTCTGCATTTTAGTTTAGCTTTATTGCTTTCTTGCTTTGTTAAGTGGTCACTAAATTTGAATTAATTAATATTCCCTTAACGAGGACCTTAACCTGGAGCTAAGAAGTGGCCGTCGATTAAATCAGGTACATGAACTAAACTCTGCCTATTTAATTTTAGCACTTCATGCATGTTTCTCTTCTACTCCTCCTAATTCTACAACTGCATAAATGCATTCATGTCATCATTAGGCAAGTAAACTGCCTCAATGAAATAAATTTAGGCTAAATGCCCGGCTAATCAATAATCGTGGTATTAAAGCCTAAATCCGACAATATTGGCTAAATAACCTAGTTAATTAATAACTACGGTTTAATCGCCTTTATTTCAAACAATTCGGCTTAAGTCCAATTAATAAATAATTGTGACTAAAAGGCCTTAATTTAAACACGTTTTTGTTGGCAATAAAATTGCCTACATTACAAATCAATTAATCACTTTTGGCAAACAAATTGCCTATAAGTAGATTAATCATTTTCACAGCGACAAATCGCTTAAATGGAAATTTTGGCTAAAAGCCTTCAAATAATTGCTTTTGGCAAATAAATTGCCTTAAATCAATCAATTTTGGTGACAATCGCCCAATAATCGTCTTTCGGCAAACAAATTGCCTAAATCAATCTTTTTGGCTAAATGCCTTCAAATTAATCAATCTTTTGGCTAAAAGCCTTAAAATCAAGCATTTTGATGACAAACGTCCAATCAATCCATTTTCGGCAACAAATTGCCTAAATCAATCTTTTTTTGGCCAAAAGCCTTAAATCAACTTTTGGCAACAAATGCCTAAATCAAATCAATCAATTTTTGGCAAAATGCCTAAACAAAATGCACGAAGCATACACACACTCATGCATAAAGCATACCCATTCAAAGCCCTTAAAAAAAAAAGGGCCTATCGAACTACGTTGACTTTGATCTTCCATTCAAACGGAAGTATGTAGGCACGTTTGGGATTTAACCCCGAGCGGCAAGTCGAAATCACATAAACATCTTTCATTAGTCCAATTACATCTTTCACCTTGCAAAGCATTCATTCCATCGGTTAGTTTATCAGCATGACATAGTCTCGGGATCCACCTCGGGTTTGAAGATTGTGCCTTAGACATTGGGATAATTAATCTAATAATTAGGTTAATTAAAATTGGAGCCAACTTAGGGTTTTTTCCTAGTTTACCCTAAAATAATTAAACAAGGTGGCGACTCATACATTCACGTGCATTTCTGCCCTTAGTGACATGCATTCATATGCTTGATATTCGGGGGAGGGGTTCACAGATGCTTGCCACTTCGTGGACTTTGCTAGCATGGCTAGGTTTCTTGTATTTTGAGGTTCCCGAGTCTTCTTTCAGTTGCCCCATTTGAATTAAATCTTCTACCTTCGTAGCAGTGGCAATGAGCGACTGAAATGTTGGTAGGTACTGGGTTTGTAATTGTTGTTGGTAGATAGGTTGCAGGTTCTTTATAATTATATCCACTTGTTCTTGCTCAGAAGGCCGGTTAATCATTTGGGAGGCCTTGGCCCTCCGCCTCGTAAGGAACGAGGAAAAGGGTTCGTTGTTTTTCTATTTGGTGGTTTCTAGTTCCCTCCGAGTAACATCAACCTCCATATTATAATGATATTGCGTATTAAACGCATTGCAGATGTCCTCCCAAGTCTTCATCTTAGACCGGTCCAGACTGACAAACCAACTCAAAGCGGCACCAGTCAGAGATTGTTGGAACAACTGAGCAAGGAGCTCACTGCTTAATCCAAACGGGTTAAGAGCACCCACATACATTTTCAGGTGCGTTTTGGGACAAGTGGTTCCATCAAACTTGTCCATGTTGGGCATTTTGAACTTCGTGGGTAGTCTTGCTTCGGGGAACAAGGACAAGGAGTCCATGTCCACCACTTCCTTGTGTGTCTTAAGGGCAGTGATTGACCTTTCTAGGAGTTTTAGTTTCTCTCTCATTTTCTGAGCTTCCAGCTCAGAAGCAGTTCTGGAGGGCATGTCATCCAGGTTAAGGGTAGGGTTTGTTGGTTCAGCAGCAGGTCCCTGATTGGAGGTTGCAGGTCTACTTCCCCCAGCTGAAACCCCATTTCCATTACCACTACCTAGTTCAGCTATTAGGGCAGTTCTCTGGGCAGCTAATGCCTCATTCATTCTAGCCTCCATCCTGGCTTCGAGTTGTTCGATGAGGTTTTGGATGTCAGTAAGTGATGCCATAGGTGCAGTTGAAGTTGGTGAGGTTGGTGAAGCTGGTGAGATTGGTGATAGCACTGTAGGTGTGACTGGAACTTGGATAGGCACTCGAACAGTGGGTACCTATAAGTATAAGGGTAATTGGATTAGGGTACAGTGGTTCGTGTATCAGGGTAACTGATGTGAGGTAGATCGACTCTTTGTCCAACTGTACATGACTAAAAAGAATATTTTGTGTTCTTTTTAATGTTTTTATGAGGTGATATGTCATGAATGCGCACAACATCACGTCATAATTCATTTCAATGATATGATTCACATCATTGGGTGCATACAGCCCTAAAGGATAGGTTCTATAGGCTATGACACAAATAGAGAATTGGCTTATTAAGGGACCCTTGAACCTTGAGTAAGGATATACCTAACCACATGTGAAATAAAGAGTTTCGCGTGGGTCCAACAGTACGCATACTCATGGGCCACCCCCAAAAGGATTAGGGATGGTTTGCGGTAACAGGGAGGACGCTTTGGCTGTCCGTCGACATAATCAAAGAGACCTGCCGATCAGCGCTACTTGCTATCCAGACTCAGAAGTTTGAACAGAGAGAGAAGAAATTCATTTGAAATCCATTTTTTATGCAATGGAGAAAAGGATTCTCAATCGTGCAAATAAATCAACAAGTTAAAATGTTTTAATTAAATTGTACAAATTGAGTCCAAATTTCCTCATCTTGTATTCTTAAAGAAAGAATACTCTATTCATGTTAGGGTACCCTGCAAAACCAAGCATAGTAAAATAATACCCTAAAGAAGGGCAGGTTAGTTTACACAACAATCGTAGTCCACTTTATGCAAAATGATTACATAATTCCCCAGTGAAGTCGCCAAACTATGAACCCCTCCCCCAAAATATCATAGGAATATAAATGCATATGACTAAGGGCAGAAATGCACGTGAATGTATGAGTCGCCACCTTGTTTAATTATTTTAGGGTAAACTAGGAAAAAACCCTAAGTTGACTCCAATTTTAATTAACCTAATTACTAGATTAATTATCCCAATGTTTAAGGCATAGTCTACGAATCCGAGGTGGATCCCGAGACCATGTCATGTTGATGAACTAACAAAAAAAAATGAATTAATGCTTTGCAGGGTGATTGATGTAATTGGACCAATGAAAATGTTTAAGTGATTTCGACTTGCCGCTCGGGGTTAAATCCCAAACGTGTCTACGTACTTCCGTTTGAATGGAAGATCAAAGTCGACATAGTTCGATAGGCCTTTTTTAAAGGGCTTTGAATGGGTATGCTTAATGGATGGGTGTGTGTATGCTTTGTGCATTTTGTTTAGGCATTTTGCCAAAGAATTGATTGATTTGATTAGGCGTTTGTTGCCAAAAGTGTTGATTTAAGGCTTTTAGCCAAAAAGATTGATTTAGGCAATTGTTGCCAAAAGTTGATGTGATTTAGGCGATTGTCGCCAAAATTGATTGATTTTAAGGCTTTTAGCCAAAATGAGTTGATTTAGGCAATTAGTTTGCCAAAAGTGTTTGATTGGGCGATTGTCGCCAAAATTGGTTGGTTTTAAGGCTTTTAGCCAAAAGATTGATTAATTAAAGGCTTCTGCCAAGACTTTGTTTTAAGCGATTTGTCGCTAAAAATAGTTAATCTACTTATGGGCAATTTGTTTGCCAAAAGAGATCAATTGAATTGCAATATAGGCAATTTATTGCCAAAAAAAAACGTGTTTTAATTAAGGCCTTTTAGCCACAATTATTGATTAATTGGGTTTAAGCCGAACTGTTCGAAATAAAGGCGATTATACCATAGTCATTAATTAACTAGGTACTTTTAGCCAATATTGTCGGATTTAGGCTTTAATACCACAATTATTAATTAACCGGGCATTTTAGCCTAAACTTATTTAATTGAGGCAGTTTATTTGCCTAATGATGACGTGAATGCATTTATGCAGTTGTAGAATTAGGAGTAGAAGAGAAATATGCATGAAGTGTTAAAATTAAATAGGCAGAGTTTCGTTTATGTACCTGATTTAATCGACGGCCGCTTCTTAGCTTCAGCTTGAAAACTCCAAATTAAGCTCCTCGTTTGGGGAATATTAATTTAGGATTTATTTAATTTAAGTGACTAAGAATCACAACAACAAAGTAATAAAAGCCTATACTAAATGCAGAAAAGCAGTAAAGAATCGCAAGGAACGTAGGGGAGGAGCGTCCGTCAACACAGACTGAGTGAGTAAAAACGGAGTGCCGGGGCTGCATTTATAGGCAAAAATCGGGCTGGAGGGCGGTCGCTGCCGCCGGGTCCGGCGGCCGACGCCGCCGAGTCCGGCGGCAGCCACTGCCGTGACCGGCGGCCGGTGCCGCCGAGTCCAGCGGCAGTTGCCGCCGTAACCGGCGCCCGGCGCCACCGAGTCCGGCGGCCGGCACCGCCTTCGCCGGTGGACTGGCTAGTCTTTTCGTTTCGGAGGCTTTTTCGGGAGTTCTCGACCTCCAAAAAATATTCCGGGACCAGTTCTGCGATCCTCGTAATTTTCCGGATGTTTCAAGTACCATATTGGCATACTTTCGGTGAACTTTCCGAATGGCCTCCGGTCCGGCCGGACTATTTGCAGTCTGGGTAAACTGGCTTTTTGAGCCTCAAAATTTGGGTATTCACAGCATTCAAAACCGAATAGGAGGCTGCCTCAATCCACTTGGTGAAATAATCAACAGCGACCAGGATAAATTGGTGACCATTGGAAGCCTTTGGGTGGATTTTTCCGATCACGTCTATGCCCCAAGTTGCGAAAGGCCATGGTGAAGCAATAGGATTCAAATTGACCGGAGGCTGTCTTTGTAGCTAAGCAAAAATTTGACACTCATGGCACTTCTGCGCGTGCCTCACGCAGTCTGCATTCATGGTTGACCAGTAATAACCCAGGTTCACGATTTTCCGAGCTAAGGCTATCCCGTGCATGTGTGGACCAAACTCACCATTATGTAAGGAATCCATGATGGTTTGAGCTTCTCCCTCATCAATGCACCTTAGGTGCAGACCATTCCAACTTCTTTTATACAGAACTCCCCCAGTAAGGAAATATCCGGATGCTAACTATCTCAATGTCCGTTGATCAGTCTTAGTGGATCCCTCCGGGTAGGCTTCATTCTGAAGATAATTCTGTATATCCCAATACCAGGGCTTGTCATCCACCAAATTCATGATATGTGCTGGCTGTTTCTGTTGCCGAACTGTCAGAGGTCGAATGACTTGGCCTCCCCCTACATTAACCATGGAGGCCAAAGTAGCCAAAGCATCAGCAAACTGATTTTTGGCTCGCGGTAAGTAGTGGAAGGATAAATCCTCAAATTGCTAAGCCAATTCATCCAAGCATTGTAAGTAAGGAACCAAACGCTCTTCCTTAATTTTCCATTTTCTCAAAGCTTGGGAGACTATTAAATTAGAATCCCCGAAAACCTTGAGGACCTTTATTTCCTTTTCCAGGGCCGCTTCTAACCCCTTTATGCAAGCTTCATACTCGGCTTCATTGTTGGTGCAGTCGAAATCTAATTTGACTGCGATTGGGATGTATTCTCCACAAGGAGTTTTGAATACGACTCCAACCCCATTTCCATGGTAGTTTGAAGCTCCATCGAAGTACATTTCCCAGACTTCACTTTCCAAGCTCAACAAGTCTTCATCAGGAAATTCTACCTCCGGCATTTGGTCTTCGACCGGTAATTCCGCTAATTGATTAGCCAAGGCTCCGCCTTTCACTGCCTTCCGTTGTACAAATTTTAAATCATAGGCTGTGAGCACCGACACCCACTTAGCCATCTTACTGTCAAGAACCGGCCTCTCCATAAGGAATTTCAAGGAGTTTGATTCAGAAATAACGTATGTGGTGTAGGACGAGAGGTAGTGCTGCAGCTTTGTACAAGCCCAAACTAGAGCTAGACACAACTTCTCTATCCTATTGTATTTTAGCTCGTAGTCTAGCATCCTCTTGCTAAGGTAATACACGGCATTTTCTACCCTTGTATCTTCTGCTTGTTGAGCTAGCATTGCACCCATCGCTTCTTCTGTCACTGATAGGTACAATAGCAAAGGCTTTCCTAGCCTTGGTGGCTGTAAAGCCGGCGGGGACAACAGATATTGCTTGACTTGGTCGAAAGCTTTCTGACAATCCTCATTCCATTTGACGGCTACTCCTTTCCTGAGTAATTTGAAGATCGGACTACAAGTATCGGCCAATTGATTAATGAACCGGCTGATGTACTGTAGCCTTCCTAGGAAACCCCGAACTTCCTTTTCCGTTTTTGGTGCTGGCATTTCCAAAATGGCTTTGGCTTTTGAAGGGTCAATCTCTATGCCCTTCCGACTGACCATATGCCCCAGAAATACTCCGGATGTAGCTCCAAATAGACATTTTGCTGGGTTGAGCTTTAAATTGTACTTTCAAAGTCTAAGGAAGAACTTCTCAAGTGCTGTTGTATGTTCTTCAGCTGTTTTTGATTTAACAACCATATCGTCCACATACACTTCTACTTCTTTGTGAATCATGTCATGGAACCATTCTTTGATAGGTTGCCCCGGCATTTTTGAGCCCAAAAGGCATAACCCTGTAGCAGTAGGTTCCCCACTCCGTGATGAATGTCGTTTTCTCTTTATTTGGCAAATGCATCATTATTTGATTGTATCCGACAGCAAGATCGGTCAAGGAGACCATCTCGTGTCCAGCCATTCGGTCCACCAACAAGTCAATATGCGGCAGGGGGAAGTCATCCTTCGGACATGCTTTATTCAAATCCCGGTAATCCACACACATTCTGACCTTGCCATCTTTCTTCGGCACCGGCACAATATTCGCTAACCACGTCGGGTAGGCAATGGGTTCTATGAACTTATTCTCCAGTTGCTTGGCTACTTCCTCCTTGATTTTCAAGGACCATTCTATTTTCAGCCTTCTTAGCTTCTGTTTTACCGGCTTAGCCTCAGGGTATATTGGAATCTTGTGCACCGCTATTGCCGGGTCAATTCCCGTGATGTCACTTGCCTTCCACATGAAGCAATCGGCAAACTTTTTCAAGCATTCAACGACCTGTTCCCTGTTCACACAGTCAGATGCAATGTATGTACGTTCATTTTCTTCTTTGCCAATTTCTATTTTTTCTTTTTCATTTTTTATTTCGTTTATTTGATTTTCATTATTTTTGCTTGGAAATGCTTGGAAAGATAGACACGCGAGGTAGCTAATAATTTGCAAGCTCTTATTGATTAGGACGGAATCGTCCTCAAAAATTACATCAAATTTGAAGTCTGGATTTTCTAAATCCGACACAGACGACTTAGAACTAGAACTGGACTCTGACTCGGTTTCAAACTCGGGGTCAGACTCAGACTCAGTACAGGACTTGATTACAGACTTTGGCTTTAGGTTTGACTCGAGAGGGGGTTTATCAGCAGCGCGCTCCTCCTCGGCGTACCAGTTGGTGAGAGGCCCTTTGTTCGGCTTGATCAGGCTCAGCAGGTCTTGGTTCCAATCATTTCCTGTGATGACCGCTACCTCGTCAAAGAGAATGGCTGCATGAAGTCTTCCACTTCTAGTTCAGTTATTGCTTCTGGCTTGTTATCCCAGGTATCAGCAAATATTTCCAGCTCGGGCAGCATTTTCTTAGCTGTCGGGAAGTAGAACGGTTCCTGGAAGCCACAATAAGGAATCATTTCTCCCGATTTACAGAAATAACCATTCAAAGTCAAACGGTAAGGCCGCATCTGTATACCCTCCTTCTTTCTTCTTCTGGTCCTTTCAGTAAGGTCTTCATCAGTGGGCTCATAACCCAGCCCAAAGGTCCCTTGGTTCACCGGACACTCCCAAGCTTATAGTGCGGGGTATGTCTTTTCGGACCTTGCCATAACCATTCCCGGCAGGTAGGACATTTTCAGCATCAAAGGCACTATGCAATTTATTTGCACCGTCCTGAAATCAAAGAAAATTCGAGAGTTTGCAGTCTTTCCTTCTATGAATTGTACAGTGTCATATTGAAATCCCGAGAGGGGCAGGTTGGCATCCTCAGGGTTGACCTCAAAGAGAGGCTGACCCTTTGTCTTCTTTAGTTGGCTATTGTCATCCCCCTGAATTGTTATAATTTTACCTTCGTAGGGGAATTTGACCTTTTGGTGCAAAGAGGAAGGTACTGCCTTGGTATGGTGTATCCATGGCCGTCCCAATAGTAGGTTGAAACTGGTGGGCACGTCAATTACTTGGAACGGTACCTCCATTATGGCTGGCCCAATTGCCAATTTTAGTATAGCAACCCCCAATACTTCCCTCCGGGTGCTGTCATATGCTTTTACTATCTGGTCCGATGGAATGAGATCAGCTTCCTCCAACCCCAGACAGCTGGCTACCCTTAGTGGGTAGACGTTCAGTGCTGACCCATTATCAATGAGAACCATGGGCACAGTTTTATCTCTGTTCTGAACAGTGACGTAAAGGGCATCGTTGTGACTGCCTCCCTCCTTGGGCAAGTCATCATCAGAAAACCCGATGCTTTGCATCTTTGATGATTGGGTGAGGGTGGATACCAGCACTTCAGGGCTAACTTCCATCGATGTTTGAAGTTTACTCAAAGCCTTGCAAAGAGCTTGGCGATGAGGAAAGGATGATGCCAAGAGTTCCCAAATCGATACCCTAGCTTGTGTTTTTTTTAGCTGCGAGAGTACCGGGTCTTCCTTTGGCTCCTCTGCCCTCTAGTAGGGCTTATTTTGGACCTTGTCCAAGACTAATGGTTCATACTGTCTCCCGCTCCTGGTTATTGCATCCACCACTTCAGATAAGTCATACAGGTTTAGGACATAGATGTCATTCATTTCTAGGAATAGTTCAAAAGGATCGATCAATTCCTGGTCAGCAACAATAGCATTTACCCCATGATTTGGTAAGGGATTAGTGCTAATGTTTGGCTTACTCCTTGGAATAATTGAACCGTTGTCCACCAGGTCTTGGATGCTGTTCTTAAGCGTCTAGCACGCTTCAGTCTTGTGCCCGTTACCCTGATGGTACTCACAGTATTCGTCAGCTCTGTAGTTCCTTGGTAATGGGTTCGGTGGCGGCCTTGCTTCTAAGGGCTTGATGTAGTTTGCCTTGACAACCTCTCGGAATACAAAAAGGATTGGCATCCAGAGATCAGTGTAAGTCCTCCTCGACTGGCTGCCATTTCTCATATTCCCCACACGTAAAGGGTTCGTGGGGGTGATGCGTGCCACTTCGTGAACCTTGCTAGCTTGGCTAGGCTTCTTGTATTTAGAGGTTCCCGAGTCTTCTTTCAGTTGCCCCATTTGAATTAAATCATCTACCTTCGTAGCAGTGGCAATGAGCGACTGGAACGTCGGTAGGTACTGAGTTTGTAATTGTTGCTGGTAGACAGGCAGCAGGTTCTTTATAATTATGTCTACCTGTTCTTGCTCACAAGGCCAGTTGATCATTTGGGCGGCCTTAGCCCTCCACCTCATAAGGAACGAGGAAAAGGGTTCATTATTTTTTTGTTTGGTGGTCTCCAGCTCCCTTCGAGTAACATCAACCTCCATATTATAGTGGTATTGCGTATTAAACGCATTGCAGATGTCTTCCCAGGTCTTCATTTTAGACCAGTCCAGGCTGACAAACCACCTCAAAGCAGCACCGGTAAGTGATTGTTGAAACAACTGAGCAAGGAGCTCGCTGTTTAGTCCGAATGGGTTGAGGGCACCCACATACATTTTCAGGTGCGTTTTGGGACAAGTGGTTCCATCAAACTTGTCCATGTTGGGCATTTTGAACTTTGTTGGCAGTCTTGCTTCGGGGAACAAGGATAAAGAGTCCATGTCCACTACTTCCTTGTGCGTCTTAAGGGCAGTAATAGACCTTTCCAACAATTCCAGTTTTTCTCTCATTTTCTGAGCTTCCAGCTCAGAAGCAGTTCTGGAGGGCATGTCATCCAGGTTAAGGGCAGGGTTTGTCGGTTCAGCAGCCGGTCCCTGATTGGAGGTAGCAGGTCCACTTCCCCTAGCAGAAGCCCCATTTCCATTACCACAACCTAGTTCAGCTATTAGGGCAGTTCTCTAGGTATCCAATGCCTCATTCATTCTAGCTTCCATCCTGGCTTCCAGTTGTTCCACAAGATTTTGGATGTCAGCAAGTGATGCCATAGGTGCAGTTGAAGTGGGTGAGGCTGGTGAGGTTGGTGAGGCTGGTGAGGTTGGTGATAGCACTGTAGGTGTGACTGGAACTTGGATAGGCACTCAAACAGTGGGTACCTGTAAGTATAAGGGTAATTGGATTAGGGTACAGTGGTTCGTGTATCAGGGTAGCTGATGTGAGGTAGATCGACTCTTTGTCCAACTGTGCATGACTAAAAAACAAAAGAATGTTTTGTGTTCTCTTTGTGTTTATTCAATGTTTATGATATGTCGTGAATGCGCACAACAACACGTCATAATCTGTTTTAATGAGATGCTTTGCATCATTGGGTGCATGCAGCCCTAAAGGATAGGTTCTATAGGCTATGACACAAATAGAGAATTGGCTTATTAAGGGACCCTTGAACCTTGAGTAAGGATATACCTAACCACATGTGAAACAAAGAGTTTCGCGTAGGTCCAACAGTACGCATACTCATGGGCCACCCCCAAAAGGATTAGGGATGGTTTGCGGTAACAGGGAGGACGCTTTGGTTGTCCGTCGACATAATCAAAGAGACCTGCCGATCAGCGCTACTTGCTATCCAGACTCAGAAGTTTGAACAGAGAGAGAAGAAATTCATTTGAAATTCGTTTTTTATGCAATGGAGAAAAAGATTCTCAATTCGTGCAAATAAATAAACAAATTTAAATGATTTAAAGTAAAATTCAATTAGGTCCAAATTCTCCTTATTAAGCATTCTTAAAGAAAGAACACTTAATTTTTGCTAGGGTACCCTGCAAAACAAAGCATAGTAAAATAATACCCTGGGAAGGGCAGGTTAGTTTACACAACAATCTGTGAACCCCTTCCCCAAAAGCACATAGGCATGTGATGCATATGATGAATGAGAAGAAATGCACGTGATGTGTGTGAGTCGCCACCTTGTTTAATTATTTAAGGGTAAACTAGGAAAAAACCCTGAGTGACTCCAATTTTAATTAACCTAGTTACTAGATTAATTATCCCAATGATTAAGGCACAATCTACGAACCCGAGGTGGATCCCGAGACTATGTCATGTTGATGAACTAACCGATGGATGAATGCTTTGCAAGGTAAGTGATGGATTAATGAAATGTTTATGTGATTTTGACTTGCCACCCGGGGTGAAATCCCAAACGTGCCTACGTACTTCCGTTTGAATGGAAGATCAAAGTCAACGTAGTTCGATAGGCCTTCTTTGAAGGGCTTTGAAGGTGTATGCTTAATGCATGAGTGTGTGTATGCTTTGTGCATGATTTTGTGTATGCTTTGTGCATTTTGTGTGTATGCTTTATGCATGATTTTGTGTATGCTTCGTGCATGATTGTGTGTATGCTTCGTGCATGATTTTGTGTATGCTTCGTGCATGATTGTGTGTATGCTTCGTGCATGATTTTGTGTATGCTTCGTGCATAATTGTGTGTATGCTTCGTGCATGATTTTTGTTTAGGCATTTTGCCAAAGAGTTGATTGATTTGATTTTAGGCATTTGATGCCAAAAATGATGATTTTGATTGATTTTAAGGCATTTTGCCAAAAAGATTGATTTAGGCAATTAGATTGCCAAAATGATTGATTTTAGGCGATTGTCGCCAAAATGATTGATTTATTTTATGGCGTTTTGCCAAAAATGTTGATTTAAGCGATTTGTCGCTAAAATGGTTGATTTTAGGCCTTTGGCCAAAATTGTCCGGTTTTACGGCTTTGAGCCGAAAATGGTTGATTTTAAAGGCATTTTGTCAAAAATGTCGATTTTACGCGATTTGTGGCTAAAATGGTTGATTTTAGGCCTTTGGCCGAAAGTTGGTTCATTTTAAGGCATTTTGCCAAAAATGTTGATTTTATGGCTTTGAGCCGAAAATGTGTTGTTTTAGGCAATTAGTTTGCCAAAATGTGCGATTTAGGCTTTTGTCGCCAAAATGGTTGATTTTAAGGCCTTTGGCCAAAATGTGTTGTTTTAGGCAATTAGTTTGCCAAAATGTGCGATTTAGGCTTTAATGCCACGATTATCGATTAATCGGGCGTTCGAGCTTAATCACAATTTACTGTTTAAACATGATTGATTAAAGCTTTTAGCCACAATTATTGATTAATTGGACTTAAGCCAGATTTATTCGAAATAAGGCGATTGAACCGTAGTTATTAATTAACTAGGCTCTTTAGCCAATATTGTCGGATTTAAGCTTAACTACCACAATTATTAATTAATCGGGCGTTAAGCTTAATCATGTTTGTTTTTATTAAAGCAGTTTATTTACCAAAAAATAATGATGTGGATGCATTTATGCAATTGTAGAATTATTAAGAGTAGAAGAGAAATATGCATGAAGTGCTAACATTAAATAGGCAGAGTTTTGTTTACATACCTGATTTAATCGACGACCGCTTCTTAACTCCCGATTAAGCTCCTCGCTTGGGAAATATTAATTAATTTTAATTTGTTTAATTTTAATGTCCAAATATCACAATAAAAATGCAATAAAAAATTAAATTAAATGCAAAAAGCGGTAAAGAAAACGCAAGGAGCGTGAGAGGGAGAAGGATTCGTCCGTCAAAACGGACAAGGTGTGTCAAAATTGGACTGAAAATGGCCTATTTATAGGCCATTTTCGGGTCCCGGGCGGCAGGTGCCGCCGGGAGGGCGGCAGCTGCCGCCTGGCTCGGCCGCAGGTGCCGCCCAGGAGGGCGGCAGCTGCCGCCCTGTCGGTGGGGCGGCAGGCCCCGCCCATGCTGGGCCGGGGGTACCGTCTGGGAGGGCGGCAGCTGCCGCCCAGTCGGTGGGGCGGCAGGCCCCGCCTGGTCTGGGCGGCAGGTGTTGCCCAAGCTGGGCGGCAGGTGCCGCCCAGGGGCGTGGGGGGGCCAGGCCCCGCCTGCGCGGGGCAACAGGCCCTGCGCGCGCTGGGTGGCTGGCCTCGTCCGCGCGCGCTGGGCGGCAGGCCTCGCCCGCGCGCGCGGCAGGCCCCGCCCGCGCGCGCTGGGCGGCAGGCCTCGCCCGCGCTGGGCGGCTGCTGCCGCCGTTCCCGGCGGCCGGCGCCGCCGTTGCCGGCGGCAGGCGCCGTTCCTCGTTCCGAGGGCCTTTTTGGGAGTTCCGGACCTCCGAAAAATATTCCGGGACCTGTTCCGCGATCCTCGCGACATTCCGGACGTTTTAAGTACCATATTGGCATACTTCCAGTAAATGTCCAAAATGGCCTCCGGTCCGGCCATTTGAGTATTCACAGTTGCCTCCCACTGGCTATCATAAAAATGATTTGTGAGAGCCAGTGGCCGTCTGAAGGAGCAAATTTTGGAGGCGAAACTCGGACCTTGGGCCAAATTGGGATTGTGGGGCCTTGGGCTGAGTTGTGAATTTTCGGACCCTAGGCCGAGTTTTGAATTTCGGGCCTCTGCGGCCTGATTTGTGATTTGTGGGCCTCTGTGGCCCAATTGTGAATTTTCGGGCCTGTGTGGCCGAAAATGAGCATTTTGGGCCTCTGCGGCCTGATTGTGAATTGTCGGGCCTCTATGGCCAGAGTGTGATTTTCGGGCCTTAGGCCGAATTTGTGAATTTTGGGCCTCTGCGGCCGAATTTGTGATTTGTGGGCCTCTGTGGCCCGATTGTGAATTTTCGAGCCTGTGTGGCCGAAAATGTGAATTTTGGGCCTCTGTGGCCGAAAATGTGAATTTTGGGCCTCTGTGGCCTGATTTGTGATTTTTCGGGCCTCTGTGGCCTGAATGTGATTTTTCGGGCCTCTGTGGCCTGAATGTGATTTTTCGGGCCTCTGGGGCCTGATTGTGATTTTTATTTTATTATTATTATTATTATTATATATATATATATATATATATATATATTTTTTTTATGAAATGATCAAATGCATGGAATTATATTTGCAACTTAAAGATGTTTTAGCCTCTTTGAGGAGTTAAAAAGAAATTTTGCCTCTTAGAGGACTTGAAAAGATGTTTTGCCTCTTAGAGGGCTCGAAAAGAGATTTGTTTTATTTTTGTGTTTTTTGTTTTTCTTTGAGAACCAAGGGTCCACCTAAAGTCGAAATGATCAAATGGCTTGGTTTTGGATGAAGAATGGTTGGCTATTGGTTAGGGTTTCACCCTAGGTTTTATGTAAAAAGAGGTCGACGGTAGTTGGGTTTCACCCTGGGTTGTGTATGTTAACACTTGCCCCTGAATCCGACCTGGAGGATTTCCCCCCGTGTTTGATGCCTTTATTAGCTGAAATAGAATTTCTTCTTAATGAAAGACTAGAAATTCCGTGATTACTTCTGTGATGGGAGAATGGTGAAGGTTCTCATCACTTCTTGCCCCTAGAATGGTGCTGACCATGGAATACTTCAAAACATTGGTGTTGTACTTGTCCAATCGATTGAGGAATCAAAGAGAACAAAGCCACTTATATGACTCGAGGAAACAGACAATGTTGATGACATCGCTCGTCTGAAAGGATCGAAGAAACGATGGTCCGAGTGGGGACGAGGTATTAAAGAATTACCTCTCAACGATTATGTTTGACATTTTTAGGGTTGTTTTGGAAACCCCGGGGATTGACATTTTCCTCTTCTTTTTTTTTTTTTTTTGTTTTTTTTTTTTGTTTTTTTTTTGTTTTTTTTGAGGAATGACTCAAAGAGTGACGCTTTCAAAATTAACTTTTGAGAATGACTCAATTTTTTGTGACTCCTTGTGGAATGACCACTGGTGATGGAGACTTGATTTTAGAGACTCGATTTAGAGACTCAAATTTTTCTTGTAGTGAATTTTGACTCGAAGGAACTTAGTGTTCATCCTACAAAAATGGACTCTCTAAAAGAATTCATGAAAGCACCTTTTTTTTTTATTTTATTTTTTTATATATTTTTTATATTGGCAAAGAGAAAATGCTTTTTATGATGCAAACTTATGTTTGTGACCGCGCCTTTGTGGCTGCCTACGTATCTCCAAGAACTCTTCGGGGGATGGGGAGAATCAGGTCTTTCGTAGTTCCTTCTGGGATGCGAACTTCGTGCTCGGCTGGTGCGGAATTCATCTCCGACTTGATGTTAGTGCGAAATTCCTTTCCGTCTTGGTGCGGAATTTATTTCCGACTTGGTGCAGAATGACTTGCTGTTGGGGCAAAATTCAATTCCGACTTAATGCTGATTGTGGAATTCATTTCCGATTTGATTTCTTCAGGATTCCTTCCTGGCTTGATGTCTTTGCGGGAGTCCTTCCCGGCTGGATGTTGATGCAGAATTCATTTCTGTTTTGATTTCTTCGCAGGATTCCTTCCCGGCTTGATGTCTTCGCGGGATTCCTTCCCGGCTTGATGTCTTTGCAGGATTCCCTTCCTGACTTGACGTTGATGCAGAGTTCATTTCTGACTTGATTTCTTCACGGGATTCCTTCCCGGCTTGATGTCGTTTGTGGGATTCCTTCCCGACTGGATGTTGATGCAGAGTTCATTTCTGACTTGATTTCTTCACGGGATTCCTTCCCGGCTTGATGTCCTTGCGGGATTCCTTCCCGACTGGATGTTGATGCAGAGTTCATTTCTGACTTGATTTCTTCACGGGATTCCTTCCCGGCTTGATGTCCTTGCGGGATTCCTTCCCGACTGGATGTCATTGCGGGATTCCTTCCCGACTTGATGTTGATACAGAGTTCATTTCTGACTTGATTTCTTCACGGGATTCCTTCCCGGCTTGATGTCTTTGCGGGATTCTTTCCCGACTTGATGTTTTTGCAGGATTCATTCCCGACTGGATTGTTGAATCAACTTATTGACTCGAGCTCTAGGCGAATCTGACTTTGTTGTTGTAGTGGTTTTACCACTGGTTGACTGAAATATGACTTGTATTCATCACAAAGAGTTTTGAATACCCACATTGTGGTGGTAACTTGATTGGCTTGAAGAAGCTTTTATGCTTTGAGTTTGTGGCTTCGCCATGTTTGAATTCTTGAGGTTAATTTGATTCCTTTTCTTGAACTTTATCTTCCTCTGAATGTGAAACTTATTTCCTCAATGGTTCTCCTCTCCATAAGGAATTTTGAGGAGACTCTTCCTTTTTCTTGTTTTGAGAAATGATCCTTGTTTATAAGGACATTTGTATTTGTGCCATTTTTGGTGCTTGATTTTCAAGGTGTTTGTTGTCATCCAATTTGTGGAAATGACTACTTTTAACTTGCTTTTTCAAAATGTGAGCAGCCGCTTGGTCTTTGTCCTTATGGCTGAAATGATTTGTCCTCTACCCTTGATGGGCTTGAATTTGTCAGAGAGTTTGTAGTTGACCCGTTTTGGACAACTTGATTTCCTGTAGCTTTGATTTCTTTCTTTTGTTCAGAAGTTCCTTTTGACCCATTTTTTTCCTTTTTCTTGCTTAGAAGCATCCTCTCCATAAAGAATTTCGAGGCAACTTGATTCTGAGATAACTCGAGTAGTGTATGGATAGTATTACGACTTCGTGCAGGCCCAATCCAATTCTAAACATAACGTCTTTATTCTGTCGCTTTTAAGCTCAAAATTCAGACACCTCTCTGTCGGAGCATCTTCCATCCTTGGGTTTTCGGAGAAACCATTCTGGCCCTAACCCCTTCAATCGGCTTTGTCTCGGTACTGTTTGAAGTCTTGCGTACCCTTTGCTGGATCCTTTCCATGATTACCCTTCAAAACTTCCCCTTTGATGGCGCTTCTTAAGATGCCCCCAGCTTTGATTGATGCAGAGCAAATGAATGGATGAATGCATTTTTCTTTGTCAATTTTTATTATCTTTTTTTTTTATCATCATTTTTTTTATTATTTTTTATTTTTTATTTTTTGATTTTTTTTTTTGTGCTTTCACAGGAAAAGATAGAGAGAGAGTATAAACATGATTGGAACGTAAACTGATCCCTTTTTATTGATAAGACAAAATTTGTGTACAAAAGACACTTAGATTTACAAATTTGAATTGAATGAAGACTTGAATGGAAATGAAAATGAAAAGAAAAAGAACTAGACCCTAAAAGATAGACTCTAGGTGGACTGTGATGGACTAGGATTGAATTGACTATAGTGACTTCGTTCTTCTTGATGCTTCGATCAATCAGACATGTTGTTGTTGGTCTTGAACAATTCTTTTGTTCTTTTGGAGGTTTGATCTCAACCTTCTCAGACAGAAACTTCATTCATTTCTAAGAAAAGTTCGAAAGGATCGAACGATTCTTGTTTAGCAATTTTTTTTTTTGCATTAATCCCATGGTTAGGCAAGGGATTGGTTGTTATTCAGCTTGCTCTTGGGGATAATAGACCCATTGTCGACCAGGTCTTGTAGACGGTTTTTCAAAGTCCAGCATGATTCGGTCTTATGCCCATGTCCTTGATGGTACTCACAGTATTCATTGGCTTTGAAATTCCGGGGCAGGGGGTTTGGTAATGGCCTTGCTTCTAACGGCTTCAGTAAATTTGCTTTCATTGCTTCTCGGAATACCAAAAGGATTGGCATGCCGAGACCAGTATATTGCCTCCTTGGCTGATTGTTTCCCAAATTCCCAACACGTAAAGGATTCGTGGGGATTATACTGGCTATTTCATTTGTCTCACTAGACCCAGCATGATTCTGCCTCTTGTATGAGTCTTCTTTGAGCTGACCCAACTGGATTAAATCTTCCACCTTAGTTGCAGTCGCAATGAGCGATTGGAACGTAGGCAAATACTGTGTTTGAAGCTGTGACTGATAGACAGGCAGTAAATTCCTGATTATTATGTCAACTTGTTCCTGTTCAGAGGGTCGGTTGATCATTTGAGCGGCTTTGGCTCTCCACCTCGAAAGGAACGAGGAGAAGGGCTCATTGTTCTTTTGTTTAGTGGTTTCCAGCTCCCTCCGGGTAATATCCACTTCGATATTATAATGGTACTGCATGTTGAAAGCATTGCATATGTCCTCCCAATTCTTCATTTTGGAACGATCCAAGCTTACAAACCATCTTAAAGCAGCACTAGTCAAAGATTGCTGAAACAACTGAGCAAGGAGCTCACTGTTCAGGCCAAACGGGTTGAGGGCACCCACATACATTTTCAGGTGCGTTTTGGGACAAGTGGTTCCGTCAAACTTATCCATGTTGGGCATTTTGAATTTTGTTGGCAGCCTCGCTTCGGGGAACAAAGACAAGGAGTCCATGTCCACCACTTCCTTATGTGTCTTGAGGGCAGTAATAGACCTTTCCAACAGTTCTAATTTTTCTCTCATTTTCTGAGCTTCCAGCTCAGAAGCAGTTCTGGAGGGCATGTCATCCAGGTTAAGGGTAGGGTTTGTTGGTTCAGCAGTAGAACCCTGATTGGAGGTAGCAGTTCCACTTCCCCCAGCGAAAGCCCCATTTCCATTACCACCACCTAGTTCAGCTATTAGGGCAGTCCTCTGGGCAGCCAATGCTTCATTCATTCTAGCCTCCATTCTGGCTTCCATTTGTTCAATGAGGTTTTGGATGTCAGATAGTGATGCCATTGGTGCAGTTGGGGTTGTTGGACTTGTAGGTGAGAGCTCAGTTGGTGTTTCGAGTACAGGTGGTCTTTGGAGGGGACCTGTGAAAGGACATAGTCAAAACGATTAGACTATCCTATATAAGGTGTTTCCATATGGTATGTGAGATAGTGTGAGGTAGGGTAGTGTATGGGTAAAGTATTTGGACTTGACCCTTGTGATGTGGGGTGGTATGTAAGGTAGAGTGCTTAGGGCTGGACACCTCGACTTTTCGAAAGGTCCTAAGTTCTCAAAGAAAATTTTTTGGGCCTTAGGGGCCAGAATGTGAATTTTTGGGCCTTTGGGGCCAAATTAGGAATTTTTTGGGCCTTAGGGGCCAAATTAGGAATTTTTGGGCCTTACGGGCCGAGATTTGAATTTGTGGGCCTTACGGGCCGAGATTTGAATTTTTGGGCCTTATGGGCCAAATCGGGAATTTTTGGGCCTTTGGGGCCAAATCGGGAATTTTTGGGCCTTAGGGGCCAAATCGGGAATTTTTGGGCCTTACGGGACAAATTAGGAATTTTTGGGCCTTACGGGCCGAGATTTGAATTTTTGGGCCTTACGGGCCGAGATTTGAATTTTTGGGCCTTATGGGCCAAATCGGGAATTTTTGGGCCTTTGGGGCCAAATCGGGAATTTTTGGGCCTTAGGGGCCAAAATGTAAGTTTTCAGGTCTTAGGGACCAAAAATGTGAATTTTCAGGTCTCAGGGACCAAAATGTGACTTTCCAACTTTGAAATGGAAAAATTTTTTTTTTTTATGCGTGAAATATGGGATGAATGCGTGAATGCACACAGCATCACAACATAATTCATTTTTAACGGAATGATTCAGCATCATCGGGTGCATACAGTCCTAAAGGATAGGTTCTATAGGCTATGACACAAATAGAGAATTGGCTTATTAAGGGACCCTTGAACCTTGAGTAAGGATATACCTAACCACATGTGAAACAAAGAGTTTCGCGTGGGTCCAACGGTATGCATACTCATGGGCCACCTCCAAAAGGATTAGAGATGGTTTGCGGTAACAAGGAGGACGCTTTGGCTGTCCGTCGGCATAATCAAAGAGACCTGCCGATCAGCGCTACTTGCTATCCAGACTCAGAAGTTTGAACAGAAGAGAAGAAATTCATTTGAAGTTCATTTTTTATGCAATGGAGAAAAAGATTCTCAATCGTGCAAATAAATCAACAAGTTTTAATGTCTTAATTAAATTTTTCAATTAAGTTCAAATTTCCTCATCAAGTATTCTTAAAGAAAGAACACTTGATTCGTGCTAGGATACCCTGCAAAACAAAGCATTGTAAAATAATACCCTAAAGAAGGGCGGATTAGTTTACACAACAATCGTAGTCCGCTTTATGCAAAATGATTACATAATTCCCCAGTGAAGTCGCCAAACTGTGAACCCCTTCCCCAAAAGCACATAGGCATGTGATGCATATGATGAATGAGAAGAAATGCACGTGATGTGTGTGAGTCGCCACCTTGTTTAATTATTTAAGGGTAAACTAGGAAAAAACCCTGAGTGACTCCAATTTTAATTAACCTAGTTACTAGATTAATTATCCCAATGATTAAGGCACAATCTACGAACCCGAGGTGGATCCCGAGACTATGTCATGTTGATGAACTAACCGATGGATGAATGCTTTGCAAGGTAAGTGATGGATTAATGAAATGTTTATGTGATTTTGACTTGCCACCCGGGGTGAAATCCCAAACGTGCCTACGTACTTCCGTTTGAATGGAAGATCAAAGTCAACGTAGTTCGATAGGCCTTCTTTGAAGGGCTTTGAAGGTGTATGCTTAATGCATGAGTGTGTGTATGCTTTGTGCATGATTTTGTGTATGCTTTGTGCATTTTGTGTGTATGCTTTATGCATGATTTTGTGTATGCTTCGTGCATGATTGTGTGTATGCTTCGTGCATGATTTTGTGTATGCTTCGTGCATGATTGTGTGTATGCTTCGTGCATGATTTTGTGTATGCTTCGTGCATAATTGTGTGTATGCTTCGTGCATGATTTTTGTTTAGGCATTTTGCCAAAGAGTTGATTGATTTGATTTTAGGCATTTGATGCCAAAAATGTTGATTTTGATTGATTTTAAGGCATTTTGCCAAAAAGATTGATTTAGGCAATTAGATTGCCAAAATGATTGATTTTAGGCGATTGTCGCCAAAATGATTGATTTATTTTATGGCGTTTTGCCAAAAATGTTGATTTAAGCGATTTGTCGCTAAAATGGTTGATTTTAGGCCTTTGGCCAAAATTGTCCGGTTTTACGGCTTTGAGCCGAAAATGGTTGATTTTAAAGGCATTTTGTCAAAAATGTCGATTTTACGCGATTTGTGGCTAAAATGGTTGATTTTAGGCCTTTGGCCGAAAGTTGGTTCATTTTAAGGCATTTTGCCAAAAATGTCGATTTTATGGCTTTGAGCCGAAAATGTGTTGTTTTAGGCAATTAGTTTGCCAAAATGTGCGATTTAGGCTTTTGTCGCCAAAATGGTTGATTTTAAGGCCTTTGGCCAAAATGTGTTGTTTTAGGCAATTAGTTTGCCAAAATGTGCGATTTAGGCTTTAATGCCACGATTATCGATTAATCGGGCGTTCGAGCTTAATCACAATTTACTGTTTAAACATGATTGATTAAAGCTTTTAGCCACAATTATTGATTAATTGGACTTAAGCCAGATTTATTCGAAATAAGGCGATTGAACCGTAGTTATTAATTAACTAGGCTCTTTAGCCAATATTGTCGGATTTAAGCTTAACTACCACAATTATTAATTAATCGGGCGTTAAGCTTAATCCTGTTTGTTTTTATTAAAGCAGTTTATTTACCAAAAAAATAATGATGTGGATGCATTTATGCAATTGTAGAATTATTAAGAGTAGAAGAGAATATGCATGAAGTGCTAACATTAAATAGGCAGAGTTTTGTTTACATACCTGATTTAATCGACGACCGCTTCTTAACTCCCGATTAAGCTCCTCGCTTAGGGAAATATTAATTAATTTTAATTTGTTTAATTTTAATGTCCAAATATCACAATAAAAATGCAATAAAAAATTAAATTAAATGCAAAAAGCGGTAAAGAAAACGCAAGGAGCGTGAGAGGGAGAAGGATTCGTCCGTCAAAACGGACAAGGTGTGTCAAAATTGGACTGAAAATGGCCTATTTATAGGCCATTTTCGGGTCCCGGGCGGCAGGTGCCGCCGGGAGGGCGGCAGCTGCCGCCCTGTCGGTGGGGCGGCAGGCCTCGCCCATGCTGGCCCGGGGGTGCCGTCTGGGAGGGGCGGCAGCTGCCGCCCAGTCGGTGGGGCGGCAGGCCCCGCCTGGTCTGGGCGGCAGGTGTCGCCAAGCGGGCGGCAGGTGCCGCCCAGGGGCGTGGGGGGCCAGCCCCGC